>NC_052478.1:1069568-1119652 GCF_009730915.1 Dioscorea cayenensis subsp. rotundata
TTGTGGGACGATGCTATCTTATCATTATATTACTTGTTTGCGATATGGAGTTGCAAATACTCTTTCATTGTGAGCTGACCAGAGCTAAAAAAACATTCATATCTCCAAAGCTTGCTGCTCTGAATAATTTAGCATCCATGTGGCTCCAGTGAGGTCCTTGTTTCATTCCATGCATGAAATTTGTCAAATTTTCTTTATTTTCAATGAATTTTCAATGAATGTGATTTATCTATTTAAAAAAAAATTGTCAAATTTGCGACGTTAATGACAATTTATGGACCGGTCAATCACTAACCTTCAGTGCTTTCTGCAGCTGAATATCCAATGTCTTTCCGGGAAATTTGTGTTAGTGGACAAAGTAACCCAACAAAAGTTAGGCTAAGAATTGACACAATAACATTGCAATATGACGGTTCAATGGAAAGTATCAAGAAAATTATGTGCCTGAAAATGACATACTGGTCAAACATGACATACTTTGATTATGAAAAGTCATAAGTTTCTCTTAGCCTTTGAGTTTTGTGAACTAATTATTTTAATTGGACCCTCAAAACACATGATAAAAATTATAAATAAACACTAAACTTTCTTTTACATGTAGGCGACACTTGCATCACAGTCAAGACTCCAACATTTATTGGAAATTACTACAAAAGATTTACACCTATGTTAGCGTTTATAAATAGTCTAATATAAATACTTGACTAACATAATTGACATTTATGATGTGACATACTCTGTTCATTTGAATTTTGAATTATCTTATCAAAGAATAGAAGTGTAATTCTAGAAAAAAAAATTTCAAAGAACAATTTCAGAGCATGACTTTCATGGTTAGAGCCAACAAAAAGGTCAGAGAATTTTTTTTTTCTCATTAACAAACAAAGGTCAGAGAATGATCAATTTCTTTGCCTATATTTCCATGGACTCAATTCATATCTAATGAATTGCATTATATGTCAATTTAAATCCCAGCTATTGATGATAAATTGCATTATATGTCAATTTAAATCCCATCTATTGATTCATCATGTAGACCATGTTGTAGATGAAGTTCAGTAGTTGCATGTGAAGGCATCCAAATTGCTACATCATATATCCTCTATTCAACGTACATTTGTTGGTGATCACCCATATGAATATGATCAAGTGGCAGTGGCATGATCTATTTCATGGTTGAGTCAGCATATCAGCTATTGCTTATTTGCTTAGGATATTTGTGTTGTACCTATATTATGATTGATGACTTAATATTGTATAATCATGCGTTATTTGCCGATTTTATAGTACTGTAAATATAAGATTGTAGATCCTTGTGAAGCAAAACATACTTTTCTTGGATGAAATGATCGTCATTGCAATAAGCATGTTGGCATGAGCTATATACTAAATGAATGGCTGAGGTCCTTGTTATGCTTTGTGCCTACTGGTTCTGTTTTTATGCAATGGATGATTATAAAGACTTTTTTTGGCCCTTCCCTCCCTATTGATTTTTTCTTTCAAGATATTCCAATATTTGAGCCATTTATAGAACTTCACATTCCCAATGTGAGATATGCTAATTGATTCCCTATGTAGCCATATCTGCTTTTTGCATTTCATAATGGTCCATGCCTTTGTGTCTAGGATCCCCTTTACAATGATGGTGTTGCAAAAGGCTTGTGTTGCATAATGCCTTAAAGCCTCTTTTCGGGTGTAGATTATTTCTTCAATGGAATTGGAGGTCTTTTCTATCAGTTTATTTTGGGGCAGGTGCGGTGCTTTGCAACATAGTAAAGTATTAATATACTCCTTAACTTCTACAATATGAACATATTTGAATAAGTTTTGTAAAAACTAATCTATAGTTCTTTAGTTTTTCCCAGAAAATGACAAAAACTACACCATTTATTTAACCATCTATTCTTAAAACTTGTCCAATCTTTGTTGTTGCCGTTATGGTGTTACTTTGGGCAGATTTCATTGCTTCCTTACATGATTATTTGATTGCTTGTTTTTGGTCAGGAAGCAAGAGTTAAGACTAAAAACTTGGGACGAGTGATAGAGGCCAAGAAGAAGATACCACTCATGATGGAGTTTGAATGATGAGAGAGTAATTTATAAAACTTGGATGTTTCATAACTAGTTTCATTGACATATGACTTCTATTTTTCATGTTTTTGATTATGTATGAATATGTTAGATATGAGGAAAGATTGAACTTGTTTTCTTTGAATACTATTGAACTTGTGTTTTGTTATGAATAAATGATTTTGTTTTTTATATAGTGTTTGTGAAATGATATTGATTACATGTAATACAGGGAAATGAAGCAAGAAAATAATAATAATATAAAAATAAAAATACTATCACATACTACATACGAAATTTCATTAGTAACAAAACTTTTAGGGACGGAATTCCGTGGGTGATAAAAACTATTAAAGACGAATAATAAGGGCATTCAAAGATAGAATTCCATGGGTGATAAAGACTATCAAAGATGGAATGTCATGGGTATTAAATATTTTCGGTGATAGAATTCCATTAGTAATAAAGCTATTTTAGAGACGGAATTCCGTGGTCGATAGAGATTATCGAGATGGAATTCGCTGGTAATAAACACCTTCAGGACGTAATTTCGTAGCTAATGAAGAATATTAGAGACGGAATTCGCTGGTAATAAACACCTTCAATGACTGAAAAATTCGTGAGGTAATAAACATTTTTAGTGACGAAATTTCGGTTGGTAATAAACATCTTCAGGAAAGGAAAATTCCATTGGTAATATTTTAATATCACCAACGGAATTAATTTTTTCAACGGAATAGCATTAGCCACTTGCTTTTCAGCGATGGAAATTTCCAACCGAATATTCCGTTGGTAAAAATTATCACCAACGGAATTTTACCTATTAGTGACGGAATTTTCTGTCTCTGATACTCATAATTTCTTGTAGTGATGAGAATCTCGTGAACAGTGAAATATTTGTCAAACTAAACTGTGAGCCTAGTTCCCTATAACTAAAGTAACAACATTTCATAATCTGAGTTCAAAAAAGGTGCTAATGTTGCTATGCACAAGACTAGCATTAAGATGCTAGTCTTGTGCATATTATCCCCACGGATATCAAGATAAATAAAATGCTGCAAAAGACTAGCATTAATGAGATGACAGATATAGTTTCACATTGCAGTAAATATGGTAATTCTATTCTAGCTCTTGCTATGCACATGCCATCTTTATGACCATGAAAGAGGGACAACATAGCTCTTGCTATGCACATGCCATCTTTATGACCATGAAAGAGGGACAACATTGACAATCTGTTGGAAACAGTTGATTGATTTTGCAACACAAATACCCTTGCTCCCATTTCACTATGAAGTCTCACATAGTCACAGATATACCTTCACAAACAGTTACTTCATATTCCACCACACAAACTTTCTCAAAAATATCCTATTTTCTCAAAAATATCCTATTCATCAAGACAAATTAGACAAAGATAAACCCTTCTAAACAAATACTAAAACCAGAACCTTGTAATCATCTCAACGACCAGCAGACTATTTGCCACTACTGGCCCTCATAACCACCTCTAAGGATCAAACCATAAACGTAATACGGCAAACAAGCCAAAAAAATTTGCTTTTCATGAGAAAAGCACAAGAACATATATAATTATTAAAGCAAAAAAAAAAATCTCAGCAGAAACAACTTACAAGGATCAGATTCAATAGTGCACAGAGACATTCTGATATATTATCACTTCCAAACAAAAACAATAAAAAACCAGTACTGTTACAACTCCAAAAACCCTAAAAACAACAAACTGATAAAAAAAAAAATCATGATTTTACTTCAATTTCAGACCTCATGCTTAAATTACAGCAAAAATTACAAATTTAACAATCAATCAAAGAAAACCAAAAGCACAAGGAAAGACAAAAATAGAGGAATAAAAACCTAACAACAATTAACAAAGAACAATGGGCAAAGATTAGATCAGGTGACAGAATGGCATCTTTATAATTTTTGTCTCTAGCTAGGTTTAAAGCAATAACAGCATTTCAAAGAAAGAATAAATAACTCTCGTTAATGGCATTAATTTAATGCCACACATACCGGTGCATGGCCAGTCAGAGTGTACAGAACCCTGCTGTTCCACCATATTTCATCGGCGATAGCTAGTTAACTTTTTTTTTAAGTTGGATAAACCACATTCATTAGAAAAAGAAACGAGTACAGCGAAACCCCAGAAAAGGGATAAGAAAACAACAGAAGCCGAAGCTCAACAAAAAACCACAAGGAGTGGAGAGGCAAATAACAAGAACAAGGAAAATAAGGTCCCTAAGGCAAGAGAGATCCTTTAGGGGGTACAAAAATGACCAAGCTAGATTGTGCCGCAGGAAGGAGGTCGTATAGACGAGCCACCCGGTAACACGTCTCTAGTAGTAAGGAACTCCAGACTCCTTTTGATCTTCAGCGCCGGTTCCTCGAGTCTTGTTTTTTTCGATTCATGAGCTGCATAGAGCCACATAAGCAACATATGCTCAATCTTCACAATAATGGAAACAATTGGAAGACAAATGCAAGTGAAAATGTGTGTGTTTCTCTCAATCCATATATTCCACGTAATTACCCTAATAATTAATTCCCAAAAAGAAATTAAAGATTTTTTGATAGTTTTTCTCCAATCACCCCAAAGGTCCGAAAGAGACAAAGGATTACGACAGGCCACAAGGAGCTACCCAAAGAAATTCCAGACATGAACTACAACTGGACAATGAATAAGGAGGTGATTAGTGGTCTCAATATCCGCATGACACATCACACAAGTGGAAGTTTGAAAGAAACTGCATCTGATTAAAGCTAAGTTTTCTAGTGACAAGATCTTGTTGTCTCGAGTTGGCTAGTTGAAAAGGTTAATCTTCTTCGGGAAACATCCTTTTAGGATGATAGGAGACTAGGAACAACGCAAACCCCCATCATTCACTGTAAAAGTCCAACGTTGTTCATCTTCTTCATGAAGTGGTTGCACAAGGATAATGTTGAAGAAATTAATCAAAGTTGGGAATTCATTAAGAGGAATCTTGGGATTCCTACTTGCAAACTCTCTAATCGATCCTTCTTTGAAGAGAGATAATTAGAAGAGATGGGGCCATAACTCTGCAGGTGCACGCCCATCAACCCAATTATCATGCCAAAAAAGAGAAGTGGTCCCATTCCAGATAATTGAGCGTACATTTTTTTTCTAAAAGCTGGCAGAGTGTGAAGGATGCCATTCTAGAAGAAGGAACGTCTAGCACATTGCTTGTGGAACAAGTTCCAAGTGGGACATCTCTTGAAGTAATTTTCACGAATGATGGCATCGCCACTCCAGAGTTTACCAGACATGATTTTCCACCACCATTTGCCTAGCAATGCACTATTAAAAGAATGCAAATTTAGAATTCCCCAACCGCCCTGCTCCTTGGGTCTGCATAACCTAATCCAACTTACCAATCTGATTTTACTGTGATGAGGATCCGGTCCCGACCATAAAAAATCTCTCCTAATCTTATCAATGGTCTTGGAGACCCATATTGGAAGTTTGAAAATTGACATCCAGTAAGTGTGGATCGTTGTTAGGACCGAGTTCACTAGAGTGAGTCTACCCCCCAACAAGAGTAATTTTGATTTCCAGGTCACCAATCTTGATCTCATTTTGTTTAAAAGAATGCCCCAATCTTGCCTTCTTGGCCTTCCACCCGAAATAGGTATTCCTAAATAAGGGAGAGTGAGCCAACACTACAGTGGAACATCCTGGACAAAGAGAAATGTGGCTCGAGGTTTCTTTTGGAAGAGTAAAGACAAGTTTTTTCTGAATTAACCTTTAGACCCAACATGCGTTCAAAGGTGTAAAGAATTAGCTTGATGATTCTAAGGTCTTCTCCTACTCCCATTGTTAAGATTAGTAAGTCATCCGCGCATTGGAGCTGACACATTTTAATTCGAGATTCTCCAAGAGTCACCCGATGAAGAAAACTAGAGCTCAGAGCGTTGTTAATTAAACACTGAACTTAGCACATCAACCGCTAGAACAAAGAGGAGGGGGAGAGAGGGTCTCCCTGTATGAGTCCCTTGTGGTACCTAATGTAACCACGTTGACAACCATTAATAATGAACCTAGCTTTGGAGGTAGTGAGAATGGCATTGATCCAACCAATCCATTTATCACTAAAGCCCCTTGCCTTCAAAAGCTCGAACAAGAAGCTCCAATCCATAGTATCGAAAGCTTTAGCAAAGTCAACTTTAAGGATCATGCCCGGGAGGTGATGTTTTTACATATAGTAGATGAGCTCTTGTGCAATAACAATGTTATCAATGACACACCACCCCTTAATGAATGCCGACTGAGTTGCATTTACCAAAGTGTCGATGATCAGTCTCAGTTTGTTGGCTAAGATTTTTGACACAATCTTAAGAGATGAATTAATCAAGCTAATAGGGTTATAATGATAAGGATCTTTGGGAGTTTGACTTTTTGGGATTAGAGCAATGTTCGCCCAGTAGGATCTTTGGGAGTTTGACTTTTTGGGATTAGAGCAATGTTGACCTTTTCTTTTTTTCCTTTTTTTTAAAAAAAATTCAAAAACCTACTAGTGTATTATATATATATACATAAATATACAGTTAAAATATTACACTGTAGGATCACAAAGGGAAGGCTTGACTGGCAGGGCAAACCAAGGTTTCTTTTTTAAATATAGCACAATAAAAAAATCAATAAAGCGTTTCATATAGCAGGAATAATTAAGTAGCTTAATTTTCGCTTATCAGTTAAAAATATATAAATTAAGTTCAATCAGAAGGTAGTACCAAAACATGCTTGTAGTTTGGAGCTTCAGTGTCACATAAAAGTATTCAAAATCACTGGTTGGTTAAAAGAAAAAGAGAATCATGAAAAGGAAATTTGCAACAAAAACACACTTTATATTAGAGAATGACAAACAATAATATATCAAACAATTAACATCAAAAGCTAAGAGGCTCATTGACAAATTTAGACATTTGAGACCCAACCTCAGTTGGCATTGCAACCTATCCATTCAGATAAATCACTTCAAGAAAAATAACTAGATAAGTGTCTAAGAAGCCCCATCTTTGTAACATAATTTTTTTATCAAACACTGAGAAACATATTATTTCTGAGGTGCTTAAGCGTGTAAATATAAAGTACACAAGCATAAGCTTATGAGTTTCATATTCAAATTGGCCTATCCTAAGGTTATAAACTTAAAAGCATTAATAACCAGATGTGCTCATCACCACTGCATCACATAAATTATAATGCCGTTTTTTGTTCCACTCATTCTAATAGATTAACTTAAGTGCATATAAGCAGTCAACCACATCAAATCACAATATTCGGCTTACCACTTCATTTTGATTTTGTAGGGATTTACACTAATTGGGTGGGAGAGCCTCTGTCGGTCGCGCGACCAGGGAGGGTGGGGTATTTTAGAGCTCCAGAACTTTAACTTGGCCCTGTTAGGCAAATGGTGGTGGAAATTCTTATCAGATCCAACCTGGTGTGGTGCAAATATTGTTAAGTTTAATTATGGATTACAGCTGTTGAATCTATTCCCTGTGCAAGCGGGAGGATTTCCTCTTCCGGAAAGGGGTTATGAGTCGCCGGCGTTAAGAGGTTGTATCCTCCAAGATGTTAATTCGGCTCGAAAACTCTCCTCGAAAGATCGATGGGTCAATGGACAAGCGCCTATATACATCTGGCCGGACGAGTTTAGGAGGTCGCGGACTCCTGACAGCACTGTGCGTGAGATGCTCCCTCTTTTTGAGGGGATGCTTTTTATTGCGAATCCAGTCCTTGCTAATCTACGTGACCATCTGCGGGGGTCATCGGGGGAGTTGGGGGATAAAAAATGGTGGAGATTGACAGAAAATGGTTCATTCTCGGTCAAATCTTTTTACAATTTCCTCAATGATGGTGGACTTCGTTGTCCAGTGGCGGGGTTCTTCTGGCGAAATTTGTGCCCTAAAAAAGTCAATTTATTCAACTGTCTTGCATGGAAAAATAAAATTCTCTCACTCGAGAATCTGGCAAAAAGATGTTGTAACAGGTTACCTACTGCCACCTGTGTATTGTGTCATGCGGATTTAGAGTCAGTGGATCACTTGTTTTTTCAGTGTTCTTTCGCTAGACAGATTTGGGGATACTTAGCTCAGCTGTTGCAGCTGCCGGACCCTCCTTTGTCCATTACCTCGGCTTGGGGTACCTGGAGATCATCAGTGCGACCTGCTTGTAGGGTTATGGGGGACTTTGTGGTGAAAGTCATTGTGTGGAATATTTGGTTGATTAGAAATGATTGCATTTTTAATGCTAATTGCATTTCTGCGCATGCTCTCATCATTAAAATTGCTCACATGCTTTTGACTTGGTTCTCTTCAGCTGAGGAAGGAACTAGAGTAAAGTTGGAGGATTCCATTTCTACGATCCGTCGAAGTCTGGACTTCTTAGGTCCAAGGGTGGAGGAGACAGGGGGTGATTTGCCTTTTGCGGGGACCCAGCATTAGGGAGAGTAGCAGGGTGATGTCTGGAGCGCTGTAGCGGCTCTGTTGTGTCGTTACTTTTTGTGTGCCGTGTTTTGTTCGGTTTTGTTTTTTTGTCCCCTGTTCCACCACTTCTTGTGGTCATGTTGTTGCTTCTCAGATTTTTGTTTTTTTCCCACGGGGTTCCGTGGGGAGACCGTGTAGCTCTCTTCTTTCTTTTTAATTAACGTGGTTTATCCACTTTTTCAAAAAAAAAAAAACACAAATAAAAAGTAAACTGTTAAAAATAGAAAAAACTTGCAAATACTATCAAATTATCTAAATCATACTTCAGTGAAATAAGACATATCTTCATGATTTCCTTCAAAATTTTATATTCCTTCAAAAGCATCACATGTTAATTGTAATTAGAAATTCTGATAGAAGTGGTTTATCCACCTATTCAATAAAATTGTAATTAGAAATTCTGATATGAAGTCAATTGATCAATATATTAAACAAGGATATAAGCATCTGGGCAGAAATTTTTGTTATCAAGATCGAGTTGAGCACTGAAGGCAACATGTTAGCTAAATATGGAAATTTCTTTCCCATGATCTCTGCGAAGGGAATCTTGAGAATCAAGTACCCAAGTTTCTAATGCAGGAGTGGAAATTTCTTCTCTTCTTCTCCTCTTCTCCTCTTCTTCTTTCCAGGTATTTCCTCTTAAGATCACAGAGAATTGGTGCGGATCCTGCATCAGTTTCAATGGAATATATAGGTGTGAAGGGTAAGAACAGCAGTTCATCACATATGGCGACAACAAATTCTACCAATTCTATATGAGATATAGATAACTGGTGAACAGTACCATCCACTGCAATGCTGTTGTTCGTTGCAGAGGTGGAAGTTCTTCAAACTCAGAAACAATACAAGAATACCCGGTAGAATCATCTAAATGATCAAATGCACCAATTTGACGACAGATAGATTCTGCAGTTGACTAACATAAGAGTGAAACATGAATGATGATACATCCAAAAGAATATGAAATAGAAGACTCATCAAAGAAAGGAGACAATGCCAGCTTACTTTATTATCACCAGTGACCACCATAACACGTATTCCAGCAGACATGCATGATAACATTGCATTTCTATCTTCCTCCCTTGGTGGATCAAGCATGCCAACATTAATACAGACAATATGGTAAGATTAGTTTCAGTCATCAAGAAAACACCCTAAGAAAATCAATCATAATTAGCACATAGTGACATTTCATTCCAAAAGATAGTGTTTGCCAAGACTCAAGACCAACCCCCATCTCAGGGCAAGATTACGTACACAAACTGATGGGCTTTATAAAACCAGTAATGATCTCTCTCATCTTGGAGCACCTTTCTTAAGAAAGCAGGTTAAAAGAGCAACTTCTGAGCTCGGCACTGATAAACCACCTGGTCATAATAGATGATCACTTGTGCTACTTTTCCGGACCGGTAGTTGCACATAAGTGCAACTGTGAATCAAGCCCCACTTTGAAAATTGTTACCCGGTGAGAGAATCCCAATTCTCCAGGTCTCTTCAGGAACTTTCAAGTCAACACATACAAACAGAGGACAGTTATCCTTTATTTTTAATCCATTAATTTGCAGATAACATATTATGGTAAATTTTTGATAGCATAGTTGTTTATCCATTTCTTTGTAAAAAATAACATACCCATAAGACAAAGGGTTATAAGTTACCCAGCGTTCTTAACATTATTATTACACTGCTATAAAGTTAAAGCATGGCTAGTCCAAAGATGACTGCAGAAGCAAATACAACCCTGGAAACACTACGAATCATGATTGAACTGGGACTGTTCCAAAACAAGTGTTCACTCAGCCACAATTTGGTCTGAGGATCTTGGCTCCTGCTCATCATGCCATTCATAAAACCAGTGACTCTAAGCAAATTCACTGCTGGCCAAACAATAGCGAACACTAAACAAACAGAAGGCCAAAAAGTAATGGCACATACCACAATCCCTATGACCCGCTCTTGAGGAAAAACAACAGCCATTAAGGCCATTCCATAAGCCACGTACATGCCTACAATTGCCCACGTAAGTATGCTCATTGACCAAGAAAGATAGCTTTCTCTTACTTTAAGATCAAGCAGAGGTGCTCCAGCATGAACCAAACAGCAAGTGGCAGTGAGAGAACAGACCATTGCCAATGTATTGGAAATTAGGAATACTTTGAAGCAAAACTTGTTTGATAGAATGGCTGTACCTTCTTGAATATTGTCATTGCTGCTGCTGCCACTACTGTAACCTCCAGGCACTGTGAAACCAGCGGTGAATGTAACTGTGGCGACTAATATTGACAGTATTGCCAAAGTTTTCGACAATGATATCATTAATGTTTCATTTTCCAGATCATGAACATTTCTTTTCTGAAGATCAGACCTCTTGGGACTGAATATAGCTCCAGTGTCCAACAAGCATCTGAAAATAAGGGACGGGGAGGTCTGTTTAATTTGCCATGAAGCAGTTGCATTATGCAAGTAAAAAGATAAATCAAGAGGTGTGCATCCTTCATTGTTCATCACTCCAGAATCAACTCTGCCATCCTTGATAAGGTCATACACAATGTCTTTGGCCCCTAGAGTGCAAGCAATATGCAGCAGGGTATTCCCTTCAAAATCCTGACAGTTTAACAACTTCTCCAGGATTGGCACCTGAAGGACATACCTGACAACTCGCCGACTATGATTCATTATAGCAACATGAAGAAAACTCCTTCCTTTTCCATCAACAAGCTCATCAGAGTCTGGACAATGTTTGAGTATCTCTTTAATCACTTGAGCTCTGTCCATGCTCGCAGCTATATGAACTGGAAACAAGCCATTCTGATCAGCTATGTAGCTTGTTGAGTGGAGAGAGAATATATGAAACTTAATTTTATTAGTTATTTGAAATATATTATAAGACACTCTCTTTCTCTCACTCTAATTTTTCTCACACTATACTCACTCTCACTCTTAACACTCACTCTCACTCTTGCTTTTCACTCAATTAGCTTTCTTGTCTTGCTAAGCAATGAAGCACACTTATTTATAGTGGTGTGAGGCGGTGGACAGAGAGTTCTAGATTAATTGTGTAGGATGGTAAGCTTGAGTCGGTGAGAAGGTTCAAGAAGAGTCAATGGCGGTGGGAAACTTCATGAAGCTTAATGGAAGTGCTGCTTCTTTATCATAGCTTGTAGAAGCATCATGCTCTAAAAGAATCCCTATCATTCTTGAATCACCATTAGCAGCTAAATAGTGAAGGGGTAAGCTCCCAGACTCATCTGCTACCCTACCAATCTCTGGCTTCCATGTCAGCAGCATTCTTGCTATTTCTACCATATCATGTAAAAAACAAATTAAAAGACTGTAAGATGCAAGTCAAACATAATATTTGGGTTTTATTTAACCCAAATGCCTCAGGTGATAGGATGGCAAACTCAACTTTGCATGCTCAAATTCATATTTTCTAAATTAACAGATGGGGACTATTAGTTCTTTGAACAATTTCCATGTCTTATAAAATCAGGAATGTTTCAATAACATGGTACCTTGAGATCGAGCGGCATGTAAGGCTGTTTGCCCGTTAGGACCAGCAAAAGAAGCAGAAGGATTCAGCAAAGCTTCCACCATTGCATGTGAGTTTCGCATGACTGCTAAATAGAGCGGAGACATACCAGAGTTATTAATAATCGAAGACAATTCAACATCAAGTTCAATGAAACTTTTAACCATGTGGTAATTGCCAAACCGAGCAGCCTCATGCAGCGCCGTGTCACCATTCAGATTCTTAGCCCTGAGCAGAAGTATCAATTCACTGCTCTCCCTCACATGCTTGATTATAACTTCTGCTGCTTTCTGGTTACCAGAACTTGCTGCCAAGTGCAGAGGTGAATCAAGCCTTGTGTTTTTGGTAAATACAAGGGATAATTCTCTACGGCAAATCTCCTCGATGATGCGCAGCTGCCCCTGCTGGGCGGCTACATGGAGGAGAGTGTTTCCTCCCGGAGTGACCCCAAAGATGGTCTTGGATTGAGGAGGAGGTGCAACAGTGGAGGACTGGTGTGACGTTTGAATGTCTATGTTGAAATGATTTATTGAAGAAAGGAGAGACGTCAAGGTTTCAATATCTCCTGACCTTGCAGCTCTCAGAAGAGAAGCTCCCATTTGTATTTGTTTTGGTCCTATCTCCATCGCAGGTTCCTGACCTGCCACCAACGCTAGTGTGTTTTCAGAGGACTTGATTGGTTAAAGCTAATAAAAAAAAGAGCAGTCCATGGTACATATTTGACTGTAGAAAAAGGTGAAGGATTGTTTTTAATGAATAAATTATAAATTTATTACAGAAGGAAAAAGAAGAAATAGGAGAAATACATAAAGAAAAAAGCATGACCTCTCACTAGAGATGAGTAAAGAGAAATGTGAAAATAATAGAAAACAAATAAAAAAAAAGAGGAGGAAAGGAAAGGATAACAATCTGAGCCGGCGAAATCAACCTTCTAGAGACACCGGCTTGCTCAGAGATTTAAGAAGCGGATTGTTCCCAAAAGTGCTTAAAATAAATAATTAAATAAATAACATTTTTGGACTTAAAAAACCGCTTATAGACTTCCTGCTACTAGAAATGACTGACTTAAATGCGAGAAAGAAGTGAGGAATCTTTTTCGACTCTGAATCTCCCCACTCCCGACTTTGAGATCCTTAAAAACAATAAGTCAATCAAGAGCACAAAATACCATTTATGGGTTCCTTGAAATTGTAAGAAAAATAAAATAAAAAATGATGGCTGAAAACAGGCTAAAATATAGGATTTATATATTAAGTAAATGTAAAAGAGTATCAAAGGGAGGGGATGTCAAGTATTATTGGGTTTCAGTCCATTTGGGCTAGAACAATAAGTTGGGCTTTAGCCCAATATAAAAATGAAAAAGAAAGAAGCTGTGTCATCTAATAAAAGATCAAGGACAAAAGGGTCATTTCACATGAAAAAGACTATGTGTGTAAATCCTCTTATTTAATGTGAGAAAAAAAAATGAGAGCGATGAGACAATAGAGTGTGAGGAGAAGTGTCACGCCCCGAACCCGGCTCATCAGACCCGATGTGTCGACAAACGGCAGCACACCTACAAGGCCAAGACCCATTAATCATGCAAGGCCTCAAAACCCGATTCTCAAAGCGGTGAGCTATTAAACTCCTGATTTGAAAAAAAAATTAAACAACAGATTATGAGCTTGACAACCAACTAAGTACCCACTAAAAAATATCGGGATCATAAAAGTTTCAAATTTTCAAAACTCAAACAAGTATAATAAAATACAAGTTTATCAGAATAAAATTCAGAAGTTAAGTTTTTTCAATAAAACATAACTGATCAAAAAGTCAAGTATATATGTCCCATAAATAACTATTGCCAAAACAAAATGTCAAAGATCATATGTTTACACTCAGTGACCCGAGCCAGAATATCAGAGTTCATAAGTTTACCCTCGGTAACCCAAGCCAAAATTATCAGCCAACAGAATGGTGAGAAACTATAGTTTCTATTTCACAGATACATGTCGACACTATTAATGTTTAACCCCCAATGACAGAGTTATTGCAAAGTTAGTTGGGGATTATAAGTTGCTATGTCAAAATACGTAATGTCCAAACATTTATCAGAATAGAATACATAAATTTGATGATCCCATTTTCATATAAAAATAGTTCCAATTCATTTATAAAACTAAATACTTATATACAAATTGCAAATAATAAATAAATAAATAATTCAAAATATAAATCAAAATAATAAGCATTTTCTTCTAAAAAATTTCATAAATTCAAAAAGACTAGAATTTTCAAATATATACATATAATAGGATTTATATGTGGGATACTTACCTGATTAACGACCAGATTTTGAATTTTTTCACCAATCGAGTTTTTTCTTAGGAAGTCCTATATTTGGGAATAACCCATCAGAATTACAAGTAAATCAATTTCTAAAAATTCACACGAATGCAAAAACATAATCAAGACACTAACAAAACTACCAAGGTTGAGACTAATAGCCAATTCCCCTATGAACCTTAAGATTGAAATTAGCATAGCTTTGCAAACTTTAACCTAAATCAAAAATTTCAATCTTCTAAGAAAACTAGACATCTACATCTATAACATATCCAAATCTCACAATGATTTGAGATCTACAGAATCTAAGCCATCACTTTTAAAATCATAAATATGCAAATCAACAACTTCAGACATGCCTCATCCAATAAAAACATCTCACAACATGTAACTTCAAATGAGAAAAAAAAACTTTAAGAGAAATATAAATAACTCAAAATGGAACAAATTTTTTATTAAACATGAGTCATGATTCAACCTCTAAGATCATCAAATTCTCAAATCAATCTTCATGCTTTCTGCAGAAATGCCATTGAGCATGCCATTGAGCATACCTATAGAAATCTGATCATATCTCACAATTTATAGGGGTAAAAATTCTAAAATTTGGTAGAGGCAAAGATAACATCTTCTTCTACAACTTTCTTATAAGTCTAAATCTAAATCAGACTCTACAATCATGAAATAAATTAATAAATTCTCAAGGGCTGCACAGAAAAAATGTCCGTGTCACCTGAGTATAAAGCCTATAATTTACAGGATACTACTCCAAAAATTCTAAAATTTGGAAGGTACATAGCTAACGTCAAACTCTACAAGTTTCTTATTTTACTCTCCTCAAAATTATACCTTTAAGAACCTAAAATCGAAGAGGAGTTTCTGCCATTATCAAAAACAAAATCTAAAACCTATCAAATTAATCTCAAACTCCTCAAACAAGAAGCTAACCTTACCCATCCATCACTAATATCTGACATTAACATATCAAGATCTAAAAAACATAACAATAATAATTCAACAATATTTTTCAAAGATCCGAGAAAGAGGGTTCTTACCTCAACAATACTAAATCAATAATTGATGACGAGACCTTTCTCCCATTTTCGCCACCGACACCACCTGCAAATAGGGAGAGAAAGATGAGACTAGGTCTTTCTATTTTCTAACGGCGATCTAAATCGGAAGGAGGCGAAGAGATGTCTAGGGTTTTTAAACTGAAAACACAATCAATGGGTAGGATTAAAAGTAATAATAATAATATTATTAATGGCTAGGATTTAATTAAATGTGGGGCTCACAAGAAGAAAGAAACCAACAAGAAGAGAAAGGAGAAAAGGATAAGAGCTAAACTTGGCAAGAAGATTGAACGGCGATCGGCGCCAAATTTCATCTATATTTTTCTTGATGTCATTATATCCATCAGAAGATGATGTATGCATGTCTTGTTGAGTCTCTCTTTGAATACTCTTGTTTTTGAGTTTATATGCTTCTAGTTAGCTAGAAAGATCCTTGTAAACTCCATTAATTGGACATAGTTAAAAAATTGTAAGAGGCTCTAAGGAGTCCAGTGGTTTTTTTTCGATTTGAAAGGCTTCCACGCTAAAATTGGTGTCTTGTATTGTATGCTTGCATTTTGGTAGTCTTTATAGTTATTACCTACTTCAAGGTCACAAAGAGGGGTTGTAATCGTATTCTTAAGGGTTGTATTTGACCGAGGAGGGTCTTGAGCTCGTATAAAGGTCATATGAAATTGTTCAGAATGCATCCAATTTGTCATATGGCCATATGGGTCAAAATATCAAAATAGTCCCTCTATTTTGCGTTTTCCGCCCTTTTAGTCCCTCTAATATAAAATCCGCTTTTTTGATCCTCGTATTTTCACATTTTTGTCTTTTTGGTCCCTCTAATTCACAGATCTGCCCTTTTGGTTCTTCCAGTTGATGAATTAGAGGGACCAAAAAGGATGAAAATGTGTAAATACAAGGACCAAAAGGGCGGATTTTATAACTAAAGGACGAAAATGTGTAAATACAAGAACCAAAATGGCGGATTTCATATTAGAGGGACTAAAAGGGCGGAAAACAAAAATTAGAGAGACCATCTTAATATTTATACCCGCCATATGAAAGGTATATGGGTTGTCATATGGGCATATGGGAGGCTATATAGACATTCAGAGAGTTTTCACTAGGGCATATGGGTGGCATACGACCAATATAAAGACCGTATAGATTTTCTCAAGAGCTTGCACTAAGTCATACAGGCGGCATGCCGACTAGCATCCCGTGAACAGTGATTTTACTACAGTAACTTCCGCAGAGTTTCTTCACTGTTACAATGTAGGTAATCCCGACAAGTATAGCGAAGCGAGTAAATATAATCAATGAAAGAAGTAAATAAAACAAGACACTATTAAAGAGTAGCTATAGTGTTCTTCTCCACCCTTAAGCTACAATCTAGCTTAATTTAGCAAGTTGAGGTATACAATCAACAATAAACTTCTCTTGAGTAACACAAAACGCATTACAACAAAGAAAACAACTTGCCCTACCTACTCATCCGCTTACAAGCCCTATCTTAGGTTTACAAGAATGAAGAAGATGAGTACAAATTTACCTTCTCTTCTTCTTCTTCTTTAAACTCTCAAGTTCAGATCTAGAAGTGCTCTAGAACGTCTACAAGTCTTCTCCTTTGATGAATCTTGAAGGTATTAAGCGACAAATCTTTCTGGTTGCTACAGTACTTATGCACAAATTAATTTTGAATCATACACATGTTCTAGGCTTTAAACAAGGATTGGACACCTTACACTATTCCCCCTTCTCTGAATTGAAATCTTGCTATCTTTTTGGTCAAGATGAGCGGCTAGAGCGCTAAGAAAGGCAGGGACGTGCACAAAACTCAATGGAGCAAGTGGGGGCAGGGCCCGTGCACACATAGGCTCTAAGACCACCTGCACATAACCATTACTCAAACTCTCACCACTTATGAAGAATTCTAATGGGGACCTAGCTACCAATATATCACTTGATCGTTGGTGAAATCTAGCTATCTTTACATACAGTAAACTTATATCAAGTCCATTGAAAATGACAACCAAATTAATTCTTTATCTCTTTGAAGGTTGTTCTGGACTTTCAATAAACTTCTCGAAGAGCTGTCTATATTCCACAAATTTTGGATATCAACCTCACTCTTCTTCTGCAAGAATTTTAAATTATAATAGGGACTGTCTTCCTATTACATACTTGGGAGTTCCCCTCTCTGGAAGACGGCCTAGACGACAGGATTGGACAAAACTTATTGATTCTGTCCGATCTAGACTCACTCCCTAGAAAGCTTTATACCTTTCCCTGGGGGGTCGTCTAACCCTTATAAATTCCGTTCTCTCTACCCTACCTGTTTGCTGGATGTCTGTATTCAAACTACCAATTTGGGTTATTCATGAGATCGACAAGATTAGAAGAGATTTTTTATGGAAAGGGCCTGATCTTGGATCTAAGTGTATCAGATTAGTCGCTTGGAAAAGGATTTTCCGCCCCCGTCCCATGGGTGGATGGGGAATTCTTGATCTTCAGGAGTTCAACAAAGCCTTACTTGGAAAATGGTGGTGGAAGATCAGTACTACATCGAATTCTTGTTGGTCTAAGATCTTAAACGCAAACTACTCTTTTAATGGATCACCTGGATATCTATTTCATCATCCACCAAAAAATAAATCCTTCTTCTGGGCTGGGATTAACACCGTTCTTACTCCTTTCCGAACATGCATAAATTACCAAGAGGACTCTTATTCCTGGCTTCTCGAAAAAAATGGTATTTTCTCTGTCAAATCATTCTACAATTTCTTAATTGACGGAGGACTTCGAAGTCAACTTTATTCTCATTTCTGGAAATCCAAATCCCCAAGCAAAATCACTTTATTCTGCTGGTTGGTCAGAGAAAACAAAATTCTCACTCTTGATAATCTATTCAAAAAAGGCTGTAATCCTAATGCCACTGACACATGCATTCTTTGTCATAATAATTCGGAAACAGTGGAACATCTTTTTCTTGATTGCAAATATGCAGAGCGTATTTGGTCCTTCTTCAGACAGAACCTTGATATTGAGTCTTCCCCATCCTCAATATCTAATATTTGGACCATTTGGATCCCCTCACTAACTTCCTCTCGTCGGAACCTAGTGGACCTCTGTTCTAGAGCCATAATCTGGAATATTTGGCTTGAACGAAATAATCGCATTTTTAACCTTACTTGCCTACCTATTATTTCAATTTTATACAAGTCTGCTAATATGCTGCTTTCTTGGCTATCAACAGATTCAGAGAACCTTCATCAGGATACCACTGAGGTCACTCAGAGAATCAAGCGCTCTCTCAACTTCCTAAGCACTAGACCCACTGATTTCATCGGCGATTCGGTGCACACTGCTGATCAGGAGTAGTCCTCCTATCCTTGTAGCTGGGCAGGCCTGTGTCTCCAGACGGTTTACTTCGCCGTCCCAGCTTGTCTCATTTTCTCTTTCTTTCTGTATTTCTTTTGCTCACTGTTTTCCTCATCCCTGGTGAGGATCCTAGTATGTTATTTTCTTCTAGACTTTTCTTGTTTGCGATCTCTCCTGTTGTACTCCTCTGTTCCCTTCTTTTTTAATAAATTGGTGGTTTATCCACTTTATTCAAAATGACAACCCTGATAAAAGATAAGCACTGAAAGCAATGAGACACACCAAGACACCAATTAGACATGACTCTGGAACAGCATTTGCAATGCAGCAATCCCAGATGAAATAGCCATGAATGCAAATATCACACCAAGTAGATTAATTCATAGATTTTGACAGGGGTTGTACTCTTAATACATTATCAATCTCTAACCATTCTTACTGAGTTTTGCATAACAACCAAGTAGAGAGGCCAAAACCCGGAATTGTTCACAATGGAAGTAAATCCATCGTCTATAGCAATTAGCTTCTCCACTATAATGTAGTGCTGTGTCACCATCTATGTTCCTAGCTCTGAGCAAGTCCTGAAATGTAGAACTTCCAGCCCCATCTCTTCCAGCATCAATGAAAAAAGTTATGGTTTGGTAATGACCAGCCTTTGCAAAACAATAAAGTAGAGTAGCAAGCATTGAATTCAAGGGAGCCATCAGGGACTGCTCAAGCTTGCAGAGATTTTGGCAAACTTTGTCATGCCATAATCAGCTGCAATGTGTGTTAGAAATTGTGAGTTGAGCGTAGGCTTCAACGAGTGTACCAATGTCATTTTCTAAGGATTTGTTCCCTCCCATTTATAATATAAAAAAAAATACAAAGAATAAACATCAAAAATACAATAAAGCCAATAGTAAACTGTAATTTACACTGTACAAAATCAACCTATTGGCACTTGTAAGATGTGAATAAAATTAACTTAATCGTATAAGATTTTCAACCAGAAACAGTTGTAAGATTTATTAACAATAATGAAAAAAAGAGACTGTTTTCTTTCTGTTGGGTAACTGGTTCATTAGGCAAGCCCACAAGAAAAAGCCTTGTCATTTGCTATAGCCCAACTTTAAAAATTTCTGTCTGGTCTGTATATAAATGACTCAATGTTTTGTTACTTTTTTCTCATGTGAGATACTAGAAAAAAAAAACAATGTGAAGTACTGTGTTTCCACAGACGTTCCTGTGAAAATGCCCTCTATTTTTGTCTCTGCCAAAGTATGAATGAATGGCTGGACGGCCTTGTGTGTGTACACATAGCTGATCATGAAGAAGAGGAGAATGACTTTGTGATGTGAGTGAAACCAGAGCTAAAAAAACATTCATATCTCCAAAGCCTGCTGCTCTGAATAATTTAGCATCCATGTGGCTCCAGTGAGGTCCTTGTTTCATTCCATGCATGAAATTTGTCAAATTTTCTTTATTTTCAATGAATTTTCAATGAATGTGATTTATCTATTACAAAAAAAAAAATTGTCAAATTTGCGACGTTAATGACAATTTATGGGCCGGTCAATCACTAACCTTCGGTGCTTTCTGCAGCTGAATATCCAATGTCTTTCCGGGAAATTTGTGTTAGTGGACAAAGTAACCCAACAAAAGTTAGGCTAAGAATTGACACAATAACATTGCAATATGACGGTTCAATGGAAAGTATCAAGAAAATTATGTGCGTGAAAATGACATACTTTGATTATGAAAGGTCATAAGTTTCTCTCAGCCTTTGAGTTTTGTGAACTAATTATTTTAATTGGGCCCTCAAAACACATGATAAAAATTATAAATAAACACTAAACTTTCTTTTCCATGTAGGCGACACTTGCATCACAGTCAAGACTCCAACATTTATTGGAAATTACTACAGAAGATTTACACCTATGTTAACGTTTATAAATAGTATGTCTAATAGAAATACTTGACTAACATAATTGACATTTATGATGTGACATACCCTGTTCATTTGAATTTTGAATTATCATACTAAAGAATAGAATTGTAATTCTAGAAAAAAAATTTCAAAGATCAATTTCAGAGCATGACTTTCAAGGTTAGACCCAACAAAAAGGTCAGAGATTTTTTTTTTTTTCTCATTAACAAACAAAGGTCAGAGAATGATCATTTTCTTTGCCTATATTTCCATGGACTCAATTCATATCTAATGGTGTGCTAATCTTGCATTTCGGAGAAGAGAAGGTTCCATTTGTCTCCTTTCGGTCTTCTTACCTTCTTCTCCGATGTATGTACTCTTAGCACTTTGAATTTTAGGTACTTGGTTTTATTCTCCAGATGCATCTGAACTTACCAGGTCACATGTTCTGACTTCAGATGAAAGAAAATCAATATGAGAAACTAATACTGAAAGTTCCCAATAATTATCAAGGCTTTTTTTTATTCATTGACTTTGTAAGTAGACGAAAAGATCAAACTTTCTATTATAATAAAATTTTATTTTATGATGATAATATGAATTCAAGTGACATTCATATGATCACTAAGATGGATATAATCACAAGCCTATGTTAAACTGAAACAGAAGAGAGTCACTTGAACTGGTGACCAATTACAAACAGATGAACTACACCAGAGCTACTAAAAAAATGATCAGAAAAAGCAGCAAATAAAAGAACACACCATGAAACAGCGCCCAACATGATACTTTGTCTCTGATATCAGTGATCAATCTCATGGAATGTTTTGATTCTAATCTAAGTCTTCTCATCCATCCTCTGAATCCAAATCTTGCTATCTTTACACGCAGCGAACTGATAACAGGTCCACGGAATATAACAACCCTGATAAAAGGAGCACTGAAAGCAATGACACACACCAAGATACCAATTGGCCATGATTCTGGAACAACAACAGCCAATGCAGCCATCCCAAATGAAACAGCCATGCATGCAAATGCAACACCAAGTAGATTCATGGATTTTGACAAGTGTTGTACTCTCAATGCATTATCCATCTCTAATCCTCCTGCGTAGATGATTCTGAATGTGGCTATGAGGGAACTACACATTGCAATGCTGTCTGAGATTAAGAATACCTTGAAAGGATACTTGTTTGTTAGGACTGCTGCTCCTTCGCGATGGTTGTTATCGCTGAAGTATCCACCTGGCAATGTAAAACCGGCAGTGAACGTGACTGTGGAGATCAACACTGACAGAATTGTTAGATATTTGCAAAATGATAAAATGTTCTTTGTATCTTTTGGCCTGGCGAATCTTTGTGTTATCGTATCATATGCGTGATCCAGTCTTTGTGGACTGAATGTAGCTCCATTTTCTACCAAACATCTGCTGATCACTAACTGCCCACTCCTTTTGATATAATGAAAAACCTGAATCAGAGAAAGTAAATTAGTACACATTTTAATGTCTTCTGATCTTTTCTTGTTTGTAAGGAAAGAGATGGATGCTTACAAAGAAGTAGGCAATGCTCATCTCCATTGATGTCATGGAAAGATCAAGAGGTGTGAGGCCTTCATTGTTCATGACATTTGATTCAACACTCCGTTCACTCAGAAGATCATAAACAATCTCTTTCATGCCATTTTTTACAGCGAGATGCAGTGGCGTGTTCCCATCACAGTCCTTCTGGTTCAAGAGCTTCTCAAGAGCTTTGGTTTGCAAGACACGCTTCATAACCCCTTGTCTGTGATTCAAAACAGCAACATGAACAAAGCTTCTCCTGAATCTATCATCAACTAGTTCAATGGAGTCAGGACAGAGCTCAAGTAGTCTGCAAATCACACCAACATGACCCATATGCGCAGCAATATGTATACAATAGGAGCCATCTTTATCAGGTATATAAGCTGTAGAGGCATCATGCTCTAACAGGATATTTGCCATGTGTGAATCACCAGCAGCAGCTACATAATGAAGCGGAATGCTACCGGAATCATCTGCAACCCTGCCTAATTCTGGCTTCCAATCCAACAACAGCTTAGTGATTTCTGTGAAAGCAAATCATCTTAATAAACAGCGGAAGAGTTAAGCAATCTTAATACTAACAATCTAACCATATTATTACCTTTTGATGTAAAGACTGCAGCATGCAAGGCAGTCCGACCACCAGGACCAGCAAAAGAGCAAGAATAAGATTTCAGCAAAGCTTTGACCATTCTTACCGAAGTTTGCATTACAGCAAAATAAAGCGGAGAAAAGCCGGAATTATTCACAACAGAAGATAATCCATAGTCCACGGCGATCAGCTTCTCGACCACCAAAAAATGTTTGCCTTGTACCGCATGGTGTAGTACTGTGTCACCATCCAAGTTCCTAGCTCTCAGCAAGCCCTGAAAAGCATGGCCGAAGACTTCCTCTCTTGCAGCATCAATGAGAAAGCATAACATTTGGTAATGACCACCCTTTGCACAGCAATGCAGTGGAGTATCAAGCATCGAGTTCACAGAGGCCACCAGGGATTGCTCTAGATTGAAGACCACTTGGGCAAACTTCAGATGGCCGTGTTCGGCAGCAATGTGCAGGATTGTGTTTCCTCCAGCTGTGACGCTGAAGATGCTCTCTGTTTCGGTGTCCGGTGCAGCGTGAATGACTGACCGGACATCTAAATTTAGCTGATCAACAAGAAGAGAAGGATGATTAGATGGTGTGAATGTAAGTAGAGTTGAGAATGCTTTCACATCTCCTGAGCTTGCAGCTCTGAATAATTTAGCTCCCATGTGTCTCCGGTGAGGTCCTTGATCCATGGACTGAGGTTCCATTCTGAGAAGATGTGGATGAAAATTTGTAGGCATGCCCGTGTTCCGAAATGGCAGTGGGGCAGACTAGTCAATAGACTAATAAACTAAGGAAAAGGAGCAGAATAATTCAATAGAACACGTTGATCAAAAGGAGACTCGGAATTTTCCAAGTTTAGTCAACTGTTAATTGAAATAAATGTGGATAAACCACAACTTTATCGAATGTAGAAAGCAGTAATGCGAAGAAGATGAAAACCTCTCACCGTAAGTCGGGGAGAAAGTAACCAAGAGCGCAGAAAATAAAAACGAAGCAGAAAAAGTCGAGAAGGCGAAGACACCGTCGCGTCCTCGTGTCCTCGCCTGCACTCAACAAAAGCATAATTACTCTCAGGGCAAAGATCGGAGCTCGGGATCTCCAGCTTGATTTGAGACTTTAGCGCTTAAGAAATTAAGAGAGCGCTTTAATTTTTCCTCGGGAAGCTTCATTAAAAGATGATCGTTGTTCATCGCCAATGGCTGAAAACCAAGAAAGATATTAGCAATTTTAATAAAAATATTGTAAAGCGGTAAAACAGTCAATTGGAAAATACGATTATTTCGCTCAATCCATATATTCCACAAAAATCGCACTCGAAATGAGGTCCCGTAGAGTTCGGTGTTGAGGGATAAGGGATGGAATCCAAGTAGTCCAAAAGTGTGGGAATTGAATGTGGGTAGAGATTGAAACCAAGGATTTGTGAGAAAAAGTCCAGATACGCTCCGAGAAAATCACATTCAAGGAAAAGATGGTTAAAGCTTCTCGTGAGGCTTTTGTGACATAGAACACATGTATCCGTGGAGTTTTTGAATGTTGCAGACCCCTTTCTTGAAAAGATTTGTAAGAGTCGAGATTTTATCTTCCCGCCAAAGCCAGAAAAAGAGTTATTTTGCTAGGGCTGGATTTTTCCGGGACTGAGAGTACGCGGACTACGCATTCCACCATCAATAAGGAATTTATAAAAAGGATTTGACTCGTGAAATTTCCACTTTTTCCAGCGCTCAGAGTAGGTATCTTCCCGATTATGGGAGCAATCGTGAATGATCTCTAGAAGAGAGGACAACATATCAGGGGAAGCAGAGCGAAAAAGAATCTCTGGGTTATTAATATGTTGGATGAATTGTCTAATATTAATCCAAGGAGATGTACAATCAAATGAAAAATGTTGGCCAAAGATCTTTAAAGCAATTGTCCAAAGATGCCAACTGATCGGACCAAAGAGATGTGTTTAAACCATTTCGATAATTTTGTTTATGCAGAACGAAATGGTAAAAGAGAGAATTCACCCCCGCCCAAAAGAAAGATTTATTTCTAGGGTGGATTATGGGATAAGATTCCGCTTTGGGCTTCTAATCGAGTAATTGATTGAATGATTTTAGCCCAACCATCGTCCCTGGATTACAAGTCAATTTCCACCACCACTTCCCAAGTAAAAGCTTTTGTTAAATTCTAGGTTGAGGATTCCCCCCACCCCATATCATGGGGCTCGGTAATTCTATTCCAGTAATCGACCCGATTCCTTTGAACCCGAGATCGGGACCTTTCCATAGAAAATCTCTTCAAATTTGATCAATATCTTTGATTACCCAAGCGGGAAGTTTTGAAGACCCATTGGTTAGGAATTGCGTAATAAAAATAATGAAAAACAATTATTAACGATTAAACGCTTGGTTGATGCAAACAAATATAGTAAATTGCTTTCTAACAACAATATTAAAACAATATCTATAGCACAAGCCTCACTGACCTCAACTATAATATGCTTACAATTTCTATAATATCATAGCTGCTACTGCTTGGTTTATTTGGAAGACTAGATGTGATGCCATATTCAATCATATTACCCCGAGTTATAACTTAATCTCCTGCAGAGCCATCGCTCATGCGAAGGAGTTTTTTTCCAGGCAAACCTCGCTAAAAACGCCTCATTCTCAACAATTTCTGAGAGACGAGAATAAAGAGGTAAGAAGAAATAGGATCTCCCCGACGTAACACCTCTAGTGGATTTAATCCAAGTGGAAGGTTGGCCATTAATAAAAAAAGAAAAGGAAGTCGAAGAAATGCAGGTCTTGATCCAAGATATCCAAATAGAAGGGAAATTCATCTTCGTAAGAGTGGCAAAAATTGCACTCCAGCTAAGCATGTCATAAGCTTTCTCCACATCAATCTTGATTAACATCCTAGGGGGTCTTTACTATCATTTTCCAAAGAATGAACAACTTCTTGCAAAGCAATAATGTTATCGAAGGGACAACGGCCAGAAACAAAACCAGCTAGTTCCTTCCCAATAAGCTTAGGAAGGACAAGCTTAAGCCTATTAGCCAAGATTTTAGTGATGATTTTATAACAAACATCAGGATCTTTCCTCTCTCATTAGATCTACTATCCCGCCCTTCAATTGGTGCCTTGCTCCCAGTCTTGGCTGGCAATCCAACCATTCACATCATCCCGCAAAACTGGATCACTCCTGCAGCTTTGCTTTGCTGGCTTCTCATGGGGCGAATTTACACACTCCCTCATTATTTCTTCGGGGTCGTGAGCTCGCCAGATATATCATGAAGTGTCTGTTAAATTTTGGCTTTCTGTTTTACGCTAGTTTTTGTTGCTTTGCATCTTTTCTTCAATGCTGTTACTCCTAGTTTCCTGGACTTTGTTTTCCTTTTCTTAATAAAATCCTTCAGGGATCTTTCTACAAAATATATATATATATATATATATATATATATATATATATATCTATAGCACAAGAAGGTGAATTTCAAACAAAGCTTATAGCACAAGTTTTCACAGAAATTTAGCGCACCAAATTAATAACAAAATTCAGGGAGGAATATGTTAAAAACCCACTAATTCATCACCGTAACACAAGAAGGTTTCACACAAAGAGATGCGACTGAAAACATAAATAACCAGTTGATACTCATAAAATCTATAGCTAATAAATCCAAACAGATAAAAAGGAAACAATGTTTTAGGCTGAACTTCAAAAACTGCTAGAAAGGCTATTACGAATGATTTTGGTATATTTCAATTGAAGCCTCACTTGAAGCACTTGGCATC
This sequence comes from Dioscorea cayenensis subsp. rotundata, assembly GCF_009730915.1. Taxonomy (NCBI): domain Eukaryota; kingdom Viridiplantae; phylum Streptophyta; class Magnoliopsida; order Dioscoreales; family Dioscoreaceae; genus Dioscorea; species Dioscorea cayenensis. The sequence goes on from NC_052478.1 coordinate 1,096,319, forward strand.
CAAAAGGCCCTCACCCTCAAAGGGTTCCTGATCCTCAATCATGGCATTGACACGCTCTTTTCTGAGTCTCATCAGTTATATCAACTTTGGTCCATTCATAGAGTTCCATGTCATAGCACTCGTCGAGCACAAATTGGGGGATCTCCTTTCCACGGAACAGCCACAGGCCCTTCACCTTAAAATGGTGGCTGTGAACCAATGACAAGCATCTTCCCAAATGCATACTTGCGAGCCAGATCCATCCGCTGCAAAAATCCACTAACCTTGTTCAAGGTCACAAATGAAACCGTGTTCTCATCATTGTACTTGTAGTTGCAGAACCACAGCGAGTATCCTTCTGGATCATACATCTCCCAAAACCCTGAACATGCGAGAAAAAACACATCAGCCTGGATTGGATTACTAATTCTAATACTTCAGGAAAAACATGGAGATTAAAATAAAGTACCTCCAATGGCCACCTCACGGAAGTTAGATTTTGTGTTTGAATAAAGCCTCTTCCACTCATCCAATATCATCTTACTTGGGGGCAACAGGTCAAGTGGATTCTTTGCCTTTGGTTTTGGTGCCTCTTCTTCATCTTCAGCAACAGCTTCAACTTTTGGTTTTGCAGGCTCTTTGGGGGCTTCTTTCTTGGTTTCTTTCTTTGCTTCTTTTGGCTTCGCAGCCTCTTTGGGCTGAGCAGGCTTCTTTTGAGACTGAATAGGACAAACAGATTCAGCCTGCTTTACCTCACCTATCACCTTAAGGAAGTTTGGCTGGTTAACCAAAGTCCAGAAGTATCTTTCAACATGAGGAAACTCTGATGTAAAACTCTTTGTCATCACCCTAGCAAAGCCCACATACAAATTGCATGTCATGATAATATCAGCAAGAGTAATGCTGTGTCCAACCAGGTATGTATTGGCGGCAAGATGAACATTCAAAGCCCCAAGTGCCCTCTTCAAAGCAGCTTTTGCAGCTTCCTCAGCCTAAACAAAGAAACATCATGTGGGCAAAGAACTGATAGGGATGACCAGTCAGAGAGAAGAAAGGCACCAAGGTTTCATGTTTTAAACTAACCGGAGGAAGATACGGGAGATATCCAAGCCTTGGATAATACCAGTGTGCAATGCTCTGATCAATCTCAGTCGCTGTAAAGTCAATCCATTGCTCAATGTGGGCCTGAAACAACATGAACAAGGTGCATGATTAACAGAATACTCGCAAAAAACAAGAATAATATTCCAATAAATATCTTACATATTCAATTAGTGAGGATCCATGAAGAGGATTGTCAGCCCTTTGAACGCATCAACTAAAAACCAAACAAGAAGCAAATGTCATAAATTTGAAGAAAAATCAGCAGCAGCAGATATGATAACTTCTCATACCATAGCGTACTATTGCATTGCTCTCAAATACAGGACCATCAGGAGTCTCCAGAACAGGAACCTGAATGAGCAAAAAACCCAGTTGGAAGGGGGAAAAGAATGCTAGAAGCCTACTCACTGAAATTGACCACCATAAAAGGTTGATACCTTCCCCATGGGGTTCATCTTAATAAATTCAGGAGTTTTATTGGAAACCCCATTTCAAAAATTCTTCACAAGTTCAACCTTGACCCCACTGTACTCAGCTGCTATAAGTGCCTTGAAAGCATTCTTGTTGCCAGTTCCAGCATGCAATACCTACAAAAGAAAAATAAAATATATAAGAATTGATCATTGTAATATACAAGAAAATGCTCAAGGGTCCATTACAAGTCCAATCAAAATCAAACAGAACAGCCATTCTAGATGTCGCTGTGAATATACAATGGAAACCCTCAGTAAAGAGCTGTACAAAATGCCTAATAATATTGCAAAAGTAAACAAGACAATCATAATGATGTAATTGGCAAACAGAAAATTACATCTGACCCTTATTATAACCTGAATTACAATCCTCCAAACACCTCACTATTAATTCAACTAACTAACAAAAAAAAGTTAAATCATGTCCATTTATTTGGGCCAAATCCAATAATAATAGGGGGAAAAAGCAATTGATTGCAACCTATATTTAGAAAACTTCTGTTGGAACAACCTCACTAACAACTAGATATAATGAAAAGAATAGGCAAGAGAGAAGGCAAAAGAGGGGGAAAAAAACTCTAGCCTATACCAATCAACCAGGACAACATTTATAAAAGTCCATAAAACACAATTTCATAAAAATTCTAGCAAAAAAATCAAAATAGAAAAACAAGCATCGAATCTACCAGGGAAACCACTAACGCAATATCAAAGAAGTTCCAATTGTATTCAATAACATATTCGTTAAACATACTCAGAAGTTCCAACCAACATAAATCAAACTTCCATAAATGAATAATTTAGGAAAAAAACACAAAGAAAACACAAATCAAAAGAAAAAGACGTGAACATACTCCTCTAAGAATCAAATGTGGGCTGATCCACCCACCACATAAACAGCATTGGCACATAAATTAACGAAGAAAAAGTACATACATTTACAATCATAACAAAACACAAATTGGCCAAATTAAGATTGATTATAGCCGGGCATATTGTTCACCGAATGTGTCAGTGAACACCAATTAAAAAAAAAACACTGAACAACTACAAACAAAAGAAAATTCAAAGATCTAAGTTGCGAACACGCAGGCTCCAAACAAAGAAAAGGGATGAAAAAGAGAAACTGAATCTATACCAGCGCCATGGGGATCCGATTATGCTGCTCTCGCGCTTCAACTATTGAATCTGGAAGAAAAACACAAAGACAAACCTGAGAAAAAAAGAGATCGAAAAGGGAGGAAACAAGACTGAATCGAAGGAGAAGAGAAGCGATAGAGTGGAACATACAGCGAGGGAGAGCGAAATCGGCGCCCACGAGCAACTAGGGTTTTCCTCGAAGGAGAAAAGAGAGTGCTCTCCCAGCAGGTGTTTTATAGTGCAATCCTATTATACTAAACCCTGGATTTCCTTTTATTCACCAACATGCCACTCGCTCTTTTGGATATTAATTTAAGCCTTCGTTTTAATTTTTAAAAATTGAGCATGTATTTAACTATTTATGAGTTGTTTTTATTATTTAGTTTTGGCGTGTTTTTAATAGATAAATTATTTTTATGATAATTTTATGCAGTAAACTCATAAGACCTGTGCGTTTCATATTCAAATGTTTCACTTCTCTCAGAGCTCTTTGCTTTTGAGAAGAAGTACGCTCATTCTACTCAGAGACTTCGCTGAAGCACTGAGCCATCTCCCATGGTGAAGCTCTCCACTCTCGCATCCTCAAGACAATCCCCAACCCAGACCTCTTCCTCTGTAATAGCCTCATCAACATGTACTCCAAGTGTGGGTTTTGTGCAGAATGCTCTGCAGGGGTGTTTGACGAAATGCCTGAACGAGACGTTATCTCGTGGAACACCATCATTGATGGGTATTTTCTTGCTGAGATGTTTCCATATGTGTTACAGTTCTTTAGGGTGCATGTTGCATTCCGGGGTAGCTCTGGATGAATTCAGCTTCACAAGTATTTGTAGGAGTTGCCTTGCTTTGGAGGCCTTTGGTAATGGATTGGCTGTTCATTGTTTGGTGATCAAGTGTGGTTTTTGGTGGCAACGCTTTTTGTTGCTGAATGGGCTTGTTGAAGTTTACGCTAAATGTCACTTCTTGAGAGAATCTTTGAAAGTTTTTGTTGATGTAGAACACAAAGACATTGTCTTGGTTAACACTCTGATTGGTTTGCTTGCGAAAGCTGGGAATTTTGAAGAAGCTTTCTTGATATTCTTGGATAATGTTCTGATTGCATCTATGTGGCCTGAAAGAGCTACTTTTGTTAATTTGTTGAGTGGGATTGATCGCTATGAATTTTTGAGAGAAGGGATGCAAAATCCATGGTTTGATAGTGAAGTTTGGGTTTGAGGCCGATGGTGCTGTGGAGAATTCTCTTGTGATGATGTATTCTAGTTGTGATCATGTAGATGAGGCCTTTGCTTTGTTGATTCAATCAGGAAGCAAAAAAATCCAAGGTCATGGACCACTATGATTAAGGGATACGCAAACCTCGGATGGTATCAAGAGGCCATTAACACCTTCCTGTGGATTTACTGTGAAGGTAAGATGATAGATAATGTATTATTAGCCTGTGTTCTTAGTGTTGCAGCTGATTATGAGTGCTTGCAAATTGGCAATCAACTTCATGCTACTGTGCTTAAGTTGAAATGTGAATCAAATCCTTATATAGTCCATGCTTTGATTGATATGTATGCAAAGTGTCGGTCTATGGGAGATGCTCTGAAACTGTTTCAACAGATTGGTGGTAATCGGATTCAGCTTTTCGTGGACTATAATGATATCTGGTTATGTTCATAATGGATCCTCTGCAAAAAGCTCTCCAATTTTTTTCTACAACATGAACAGAGAAGAAGCCATTTCTGCTGATTCTGTTGCATGTGTCAGTGTTCTCATGGGATGCACTGATTTGCAGGCTATTGATCAAGGTGAACAAGTTCATACTTTTGTGATAAAAATCAGGTTATGAAGCTGACATCTTAGTCCAGACTGCATTGTTTTCTCTCTATTCCAACTGTGGTAGCTTGTATGAAACTGCAGGCCTTTTTAGAACAGGGATGAGACATGACCTTGTTTCATGGACTGCGTTACTTTCATCTTATGCAAAGCATGGATATAGTGAAGTAGCTTTATTGTGTCTTGTTAGAATGCTCAAAGATGGGTTCAAACCAAACCAATTTACTCTGGCAAGTGCTTTAACTGCTGCTTCTAGAGCAACATCAACACAAACTGGGAAGGTACTTCATGCTCTTGTTATAAAAACAGGACTAGACACCAACACTTCTGTTGGTAGTGCTCTTATAGACATGTACTCAAAATGCGGAGACATTGGGAGTGCAATCAGTTACTTCAAAGGGTCTTCAAAGTGTGATATTTTCTCATGGAATGCCTTGTTAACAGGACATGCTCAGCATGGAAATGTGACTGAGCTTCTGAGCATTTTTGAGGAAATGCTCAATCATGAGCTGAAGCCTGATAGCATTACATTTCTTGCTATTCTTAATGGTTGCAGCCATGGTGGTTTTGTTGACAAGTTGTTGCACTATTACAACATGATGCAAGATAAGTATGGTATCAGACCAAAGGTCGAGCACCGCACCTGTGTTGTTGATGCTCTCATTCGTGCTAATCTGTTCAAAGAGGCAGTAAACTTTATCCAGGGAACCGGGTGCAAAGCTGGTCCTGAAATACTGAGGGTTTTCATCAGTTCTTGTGCAACTGCAGGGCTTGTTCAGTTAGGTTTGGCCGCAGCTGCAAGGATGGTTGTTTCAGGTTTAACCAATAATTCAGCTCATGTGCTGTTGTCTAATCTATATGCACTTGATGAGAAATGGATTGATGCAAGACGGATCAGAGAAGCAGCACAAACCGATCATACATACATCAAAGAAGCTGGTAAGAGTTGGATTTCATGTTAACTTGATATACTAAACATATATCACTATTAAAACCAAAGACCATTGTACTCTTCATTGACATGAAAGAAGATCTATTTAACCATAGCCCCACTGTTTGGAATATCCGGATCAGAAACCCTAAAACATGTTATAGATTCTGGTTTACATAAAAAAAGAACAGCGTAGTTTGCACAACAACTGATCTTTAAGAGAGAATTGCTAAGAAGACATCCAATTGATTCACCGATTCTCTGGCTTTAGGACTCCACAGCCTATTTCTTCTGAGAGTTGCTATCAAGCTCATTCTTCAACTGCAACGAGAAATCATCATTCACATCATCATCATCCCAATCATCCTCCCATTGCTGCAAGGTTTCTTTTGCCTTCTTTGTCATCCCACTCTGCAAAAATTTATGCAAAAATGATGCTTACTTATTCCAGACCAACAGATTCAGAGTAGCTACTTGTTTCTGATCATTACTTCTTCATGAAAAGCCAATAACAAGAAGTTAAATGGTTGCCAATAAATAATGTTAAGTTGACAGGCTTTGGAAGCCAAGAACATTAGAAATTCAAAATCATCTTCTTAACAAGCATGTGTAAACTATAGATAATTAATACGTATCAATAAAAATACCAATTTTGTGATGTCTAGGTTGTGTACAAACATCAATACAAGATAACCGATATCTCGAACAAGTCATACTCGAGATAACAATTTTTTCTTTTTTTTTTTGACAAAGTGGCGACAAGCACCGTTTTATTTTTTTTTGCATTGTGCACCTTGAGACCTCTCAATCACAAACACTAGGTTGTGCCTTAGTTCCTCTCCGGATTACGAAGTGTGTTTGGATTGAGAAAAGAAAATGTGTTTATAACAATTTCACAACTTTTCCTCCTTCCAATCTTACAACTTCTCAAACTTTCCTCCATTTCATTGATCCAAAGACTTAAAACCCACATCCAACAATAAATCATCTTAAAAAAGATGAACTTCCTTCTGTACTGTTGTCCTTTAGTTTTTCAATAAATCGGTGGTTTATCCACATTTACCTCACCTAATGGAAAAATATCTAGAATCTAATTAAGAAGCATAATATCTGAACACATTCCTACTGAGTTTCAAAGGGAACAATTCATGATCTCATACTATGATCACTAAATTGAAAGAAAATAAGCATTTCATGCTGGAAAATTATCCGGAAAAAGCAAGATTACCTTCATCTATCTCAAACTCTTCGAACTCGTCATCATCCTCGAAGAGATCGATCTTTGCATCTTCCGACACAGCAGGCTTGTTCTCAGTTGCCATCTCGAACAAGAATCAGCAAAACCCTGAAAAGAATCAGAAGAAAAAAACTCTTGATTTCGGAGAAAAATACATGAACCTCGAACTCCGAATTGGATCTAGGGTTTGAAACCCAAAGGACGATACCTTTTTTCGCGCCGCCCGAAAGCTCTCGATGCGCGCTTCGTTGGGCCCGTGAGACGTTTGAGAGTGACGTAGCGGATTCGGGTATGTGGATATCGGATTCGGGTGCCGAGATTATTGAATTGATATAATATCTATGAGATTAGTAGTTAATGACTTGACTTGAAATTTTTACTTAAATAGTAAGTTATACTCCAAAAGTCTTGATAATTATCTGCGGGGTTTTGTAAAAATTTATATTACTTTCTCAAAAAAAATTCATATTACTTTTATAAAAGCATATATGCTTGTATGATTTTTAAGGGTAAATACACTAACATTTATTTTTTATATGTGAATGTTTGTAAATTAATTGCTGGTATATACAATATATATATATATATGTACTTTTACAGTGGCGCCTATGCAAAAACAAACTTTTATACATGTTTACACGCAAATATGAGCTTTATAAGGGTATATATGTAATATATTTGAACATAAATATAAATTTTTATCGGGTGCATATATAAATTATGAATTTTCATGCGGGTGTAAAGTGTAATTGGGAATATGAATGTTTATAGGTTGCGTGCACAAATATAAACTTTTATAATGAATGGTGGGCGTGTAATATTCATTAAAAATAATTAAACTTTTGATGTGTAGATTTTAGCCCAGCCAAATTCAGATGCAAGTGAAATTATTGTATCTTACCAACAAGATTGTTCCAATCTAAGTAAATGATTTCCGGTTCAAATCGAAGGAAAAAAAATTACTGAAAAAATCTAGCTTTCTATAAAACTCGGCACCTCACCTGAATTGGTTTAAAACATACTAGTCTTTCAAAAATTGATTGTCAAAAGAAAAACCAAAAAAACAAAAAAATAAATCAAAAACCTCTATCAGTTTTTTTCCACAGAAAAACCACACTGGATTAAACATTCATAAATGAGAAGGTGCTAACATATCGCAGCTAATGCGCATTGACGTTACTACACTCACAGAATAAGCCCAACAAAAGTAGAAACATAACCAAAACAACCCTTGAAATACACAATCAGAAAATCATGGATGCATAATATAAGAAATTTGAGTCTTCACTGAGAAGTGCTCGTAATGAATTTTCCTGGTAACAATAGACTGATGAAGAAAAGCTGATAAAGACACATGGAACTGATTAAAATCACTTTGATGCTGAAAACAATTGGATGCTTATGTAATGCTGCCAGGAGAATAAGCTGATGAAAAAAAAATAATATGAGTACCAGTAACCTCTGGCAAATAATATAATTCAACATCCAAATTGAAAGTTCGAAACACAACAGAAGACCTTATTCTATCCATAAGGAACTCGTACACCTGCAAGGTAGAGGGCCAAAAACATTGAAGAAAACATTGTGTCCTTATTCATTAGCCCATGAGTCTCAAAGACAAACTGCCATTCATGGTTTCACACATCATAGACAACACTGAACTTCATGATAATTGGGGGTTATGAGAATGGCAGTGCCCAGAGCAGCTCCAAATATTCTATGAGAGATTGAATATGTAGCACTTAGCTGCGGCTTCTTTAAGATTAAATTGGGCGATAATGGGCGATTAGAGGTGATGCCTTTTGCCGATTCAGATAGAATGCTGCTAGCATGGAGCGGACGACAACCAAGCGGAGGAACGCTAGTCTGTGATCCCAGGGATCCTGTGACAGAGTTCCGGTTCCTAAGTAGATCAAAACTGGTGCCAGAGAGAAAGCCTGAGAAAACAAGCAATACAATTCAGCTTCAACAACTAAAGAATTTTATACATCAGATACCCTGAACCTTCTAGAAGAACAAAAATAAATGGTTTGAAGCTAAGCATTTACATATCACCAATCTTAAGAAGTCATTCGCACGAATTTGATACTGTAATGCAGAAGACAGATTAAAGAACATCTATTTTACACTGTTCATTTAGTAAATGTATATAAACATGATGCAGCAGGTTAAAGAATACAACATACCAAAGCACTTCCATGAATTGAATCAAAAGCAACTTCAATTCTTGAAGACAGTTAAAACCAACAATTCTTCAACAATAGAAAATAAAATAAGTAACTTTAACAAATTATAATTCATTGCACTGTAATGCATGCATCAATTTTCACTACAAAATTTCACCAACAGTCCATAGTTGTACACCAGCATAATATCATCAATCATGAGATACGCTTTAATCAGCTAACTTGCCAAAAGAATTAGTCCTAAACCAAATTAATTAGCGGGCATATGATAAAAGAAGCCTTGCCTTGCGACCACGGCTATCAATTTCTCAAACAAATCAATACTCCTTTCCATCTTTTTTTTTTTCTTTCCCAAAGATCGGTGCTTTTTTAACTACGCAAACAGGCAATGAAATGAAGGTTTTTTATCTCTCAAAAACTTCTTCAGATATCACCAAATGATGCTTCATAGAATGCAAAGGCGACAAATTTTCTTTAATTTTCTTTTCGATGATCACTGGTTCACATATTGAATAAATTGCCGATGAACAAAGGATCAAGACAACAAAGGGCATAGATTTACCTCGAGAAGCAGAAGGCTTGGATTCAAACGCCATTTCAGCGAGAGATTGAAGGAAAACCCTAGAAAGAGATCGAAAGTTAGAATTATCAGATCAAAAGAGAGGAGATTAGGGATGGAGATGCCCTACTTGTCCGTCTGAGACGAAGAAAACTCTTGCTGGAATCGGAGAAGAGATCGTGAAATAAGAACCGTTCATAGAACACATATCCCAAGGGATACTTCTCGTACTGGGCCTTGGTTATAGGAGTTAGGCCCAAAACCTAATCATGGCCCATTGAAATAGGAACAGCATATTTTATATATTTATTTTGATATATTTAAAAAATATAGGAAATAAAAAAGTGTTTGTTATGAAATTATACAAAAATATATATCTTTTCTGTGGAACCTAAATAGTTTTATTACCTTAAAAATTATTTATTTATTGTGTATTTAATTCAATCACCTATTTTTCTAAGTACATATATGTAAGTTTTTATAATATTTTTAAAATTGTTGATTTTAAATATCATCATATGTTTTCAAGAAGAATAACAGAATGATTGTTCTACTACTGTGTTCTTTTTTTAAAAAAAAAATTATGAAAATGTTCAAGAAGAATAATAAAGACGCCCAAAATTGCCAAAAATAAAAGACATAATAACTGGACCCCAGTTTTTAGCAAAAACCCACATTTGGTGGTCTCTGTAATGAAAAATGTTCATTTTTTGAGCAAATGCGATAAAAAGTTTATATATATATATATATATATGAATTTTTTTATAAAAAATATATATAAGGGCTCGTTTGGATCGCATAGTAAATTTTTACGTAGAAATTTTTATTGTAGGGATTCGGGAAATGATTCCCTCGTAATTTACTACGGGAAAAATTCTCTAGAATCGATGTTTGGATGTGCAGCGAATTTTTCTATAGGAATTTTTAATTTTGAAAATGAAACTAGCAGATTTAGAGTTTTAAAAAACTAGCCGTTGGAGTTTTTAAAAACTAGCTGCATACTCAATCTCTCTATTTAAAGTAGCACTCTTATGCCGTTTGTAGAACTTATCTCTCTTCATCTTAAATTTTTACATCTCAAACTCTTTTGTTTCAATATGGATCCGGATCGATGGAGAAAAGCTTAATGAAGATGATGTCGAATTCATGTTCACCATTTTACCAAGTTTATTTCACCCTCAGAAGTTCGGGAAACCAGGCTCATTATCACATCGATATTAGCAGGCGTGCATATGTTCAAGAAATTCTTGAGTCACTGACACACGTTTGTAAGCGTGAATTTCGTATGGAGCCTCGTATATTTCAAGCACTTGCTAATTGTTTAAGAGAAAGATTTCTTCTTCGAAGCTCAAAAAGGGTTACAATCGTGGAACAACTAGCAATGTTCATGTACACTCTTGCGCATGCAACTGCTAGTAATCGTGACGTCAAGAACGTTTTTCAACATTCAGTAGAAATCGGTTGGCAGTTATTTTAAAAAGTGCTTGAAGCTATTACTACTCTTTGCGATTACATATATAGAATTGCCACCAACAACTACATCACCGGGTTATCCAGGAATAATAGACATTTTTCTCCATATTTCAAGGTTAGATATGAAAATGGAGATGATACATATGAAAATGATGTCAACGATCTTTGAACTCGATCGTATTGCGGTGCTACTCAAAAGAGATGAAATAGCAATGCAAATGTGGAATGATTACTTTAGTAACTATCGTGAAAATGTAACTTAATTGATGTGTAAGTTTTATCGATGTTGTTTTATTTTGGAGGTCTGCAATTATCGGTATGTAACTTTATCAATATTGCTTTATTTATAAAAATCCTCTTTCTTGTTATTAGGGAATAAGATAGCCACAAATAATTCAAAAACACGCCAGAGAAATAAACAAGTATATCTCAAACAAATAAATACATGTCATAAAACATAATGTCTTACATAAAAAGATTCAAGTCATTTAAACATAACGTCTTACATAAAACATAACGTTTTACATGTAACTAAATATTAAAAACATAGAACATAACATTGTTTTTAATTAATCATTTTGTCAACCACAACACTTTCCGTTCTTCATTGATGAGACTCAAGAAGATTTCACGATTATCCCTTATCTTTAAACAATGTTGTAATTTTTAACAAAATCTTCATCCGGAAAATTGATCACACAACATATTAAATGCCGCCATGCATTCTCCCTATGGTGTACTTCTCCTCTACCATGTTCATTTTCATAGCATCAATATATCTATCCGTCTCATTTCGGACGCATATCTATATATTGTTCTAAGAATGACTCTTGAATGTTTTTTCGCTTTTGGGTCCTTTTTCCTTCTTTGCACTTCATCTCTAACCTTTGCAGCTTACACTACATGAGTTTTAGGGGTTGTGAAATATTTGGTTGATTTGCATGGAGCTCCACTTGTGAAAAATCACGATCCTCCGTCTCCTGATTTGGGTGTAGACAATGATTGGATGGGATCAGTTTGGAGTCGGGAATGCTTGGAGATGGAGTGTCCATTGGCACATTTGCATAGTAATCTACATCACGAGAGCGTCTTCCTTCTGCATATCTCCCTGTGTAATAAATGTACAAATTATTAGAAAAATATATGAACAAGTTTTTAAAGCAAACATTACTTAAACAACACTTTTTTACCCTCATAAATCTCCTGTAGTGCCGTGAAATATGGAAAGGGTTTTTGATGCCATCTTCTAGCTTCTTTTATTTCTCTGAATATTTTGATGAAAATGATTAAGGTAAATTATTGCATAAAGTTTGTAAATTATGTGATAAAAATATATACCTCAAGTAGTGGTGCCCAAACTTCTTCAGTGGCTTTGACCATATTTTTCATAATCCCATCAAAAGCCACTCAATTCGGTAAACCCCTTCGAAGCTTGTAAATATCTCTTGCTCTAATGCTTTAACTTGTACAACGGTGCATTTTAAATTAGAAATTTCGATTTATCATGTCACTCAATATTCTATTCCATGCCTCTTTAGTCCATCCATTTTGTGAGCGGTATGCGGGAATGTTATAATCACCTAATAATTTCACTAGATGAGCCCTATGATTTTCATTCCATTTGGCCCTTGTGTCGGTCTTCTCTTGATTTGCCATCTATACAAAGCCAACAAAGTCATTTTAATTTTTCTTTAAATGAACATATCTCTAATCATATAAATGAACATGTTTTACATATTTAAAAAAAATTAAAAATGAATTAATAGCTCAAAGAGATAAAGACAACATCAATAATTGGACAACCTACCACAAAGATAAGTCCAGAAGACCTTCTAATCAACAAAACAAATCAAATAATTAATTAATTAATTAATTAATTAATTAATTAAATTACCAAAAGGTAAGCAAAATTTCATTTCTTTTTCAATAACTTTGTGCTATTCTTTTTGTCACGTTTGTTGTTGTTGCTTTTTGAATTTGTTAGTTAGTTTAGACACATGGAGTTATTTAGGTCTCATATATATTTATAAATACTACATGTAATGGTCGAGGCCAAAGCTTATCCAATAAATTATATGTTTTGAAAAAATGTGGATAAACCACAACTTTATTGGATAAATTATATGTTTTGATTCATCTTATATTGAAAGAAATAATAATTAATAAACTGTGGTCACTCTTGATGAGTTACACAATAAGCATTAAATACTCACCAAATCATACATTTCAGAAACCTAACTAGCCTTTCCATAATATACGTATGTATATTTATCTTTGATGTTGTTGATGAGTCATTATTTATGACAAAGACATAACATATCAACAACTAAAAACTTGTGCCCTGATTTAGTCAACCCAATCAATAGAGAAAAGACTAGCATTCTACTAACATATGTATATAATTGATGTATAATTCTTGGCAAACTAGCAGACTGCAAAATACTGTTTGATATTGCAAAATACAGGTTCTTATAAATTGGAATCATTAATAAATTTAAGAATAACAAACCTTTTCTGCTTCAACAGATGGTTCTGGAGTTGAAGATGCAGTTTGGCCCGCAATTTTGCACTCCAACAGTTTACGTAAAAATCTGAGAAAACAAACAATTTTTAACCAACTACTTGCACTAATAAATCTCAATGTCTCTAGAATTGTATACATGAGACTGAAGTATCAAAGCTGGCTCTTTACATGCGATGAATACAGGAGTTTGAATGAAGGAGAAGAGGAGGATGTTGTGAACAACAATGAAGACCATACCATAAATGAGTATCATTTGGTGCATGTGTTTAGAGTACTGTTTTTTTGAAAGAAAACATTGTAGTTTTTAACTATTATCACTTCTCTTCATTGCTTCCATATATATATATATATATATAAATTAAGTAAACATTTGAGTTAAAATGAGAGATAATTATATATATATATATATATCATGTTCAAGTTAAGAACAAACTTTCATATATGTATATATATTACTATTTCAGCAAAAACTTTTTTATTCATGAAACAAAAGAAGCAAAAAGATCATGAGTTTGTGTTTGAATTCAGTAATACAAGAGGAGATCTTTGAAGTTCGATAGCCATGAAACAAGATGGGAACCATGTCAACAAATAGAGAAACAAAAAAACACAACAAGAACAAAGATGAAGAGTTTGTGTTTGATTTCAGTCATACAAAGCACAAAGATTACAATTTTTGAGATAGATCACAATTAATGACACTAGATGAGAAACAACCAAACAAGCACAAAGATTAAAACTGCGTGTCTGATTTCAATGATTAACAAAAGATTAGAACTTTTGAGTGGATTTTAAATGGCACTGAAATTGAAAACATCTCTCTTGTTCAATTATCTAGAAAGTGTTCCAACAAAACAAGAGAACACGCTCGCCTGTTATCAGTTTATACAAACCCTAAAACACAAACTACAACTCCGAAAAGCATCAACGCATTAAACAAATAATTCCTACATTAAATTGGACGGTAAGCAAAGGGAGGCATACTTTAATAAAAGAATGCCGAGCAGAGAGGCCAGATCCGGAGATTTCTTGAGAGGAACGACAAGATGGGAAGCGTTCCGGGAGCGCTTATGGAGCGTGAGAGATTGGAGCACTAAGAACTGAGGCGTGGTGACCGGAAACGTGGCGGCCAGCCCCAAGCGCTCTACCCCTTCCTTTCTCCGATGGCACAAACACACGATCGCAGCCCCCCAACCCCCAGCCCGAAAAACAAAGGAACCAAAATATTTTGGTTCCTACCACTTTAAAAAATTACTATGGAATCCTATGTTTCCATAGTAATTTTACCCTATAAAAAGAGTTGCCAAACACCCAATCCTACAATATCTCTATGTAATACTGAATTCCATAGGAATGAACATCAATTCTATAGAATTTAGTATCCCAGTCAAACAGGCCCTAAATAAATAAATAAATTCTGCATTAATATATGCATATTGTCCATAAGATAAATTTAATATAAAAATAAATTTATTAATACCAACAAAGTGAGAGTCATTTTACTGGTTCATCCGTGCTCACAAGTGAAATCAGAGATATAACATCAATAAATAACACAAACGAACAACAACATAAAAACCGGTAAAGACAGTTATCATTATTGGGTTTGTCCCCTTACCAATAAAACAAGAAGCCAGTGGCCAAAAACAAAGAGTAGAAGCACTACATCAATTGAACATGGTCACAAGAAGATATGAGCACATGATCATTCAATCCCACCTACCATTCGCAAAGCAAGCATTGAAGTTTGAGGCAGACTCCTACTGCCCCAATAGCCGAAAAAATAAAAACACAGACTTCTTAGCAACTTCACACTCTAACAATGGCAGCAACATCATCTCCAGTGGAGATTGGCGCACGCGGAACTATTGCATTTCTGGTTTCGAAAGAGATCGAATACTTCCAGAAGCAGAAGCATGGCATAAATCATCAGGAAGGATCACATAAGCAAAAGACAGTGATCGAAGAAGGCGCCTCCACAAGCGGGAGTTCCATTGCAACAAAGAGCAAGAAAAAGAAAGCATCAGTTAGCAAAGCATTTTTGCCAAGCATTTGTTCAGCAGTTGACATCAACAATTCTGCCGTCCGAGTGGAAAGAATTGTAGGAATCAGCAATAATAATAGAATGAGGTCGGACGGCAATAAGCTGCCTCAAATCTAGGCAGTGGACTCGGAGAGCTTTGAGAAGCCGAGCTTCTTGAGCCTGCTGCTCATAGGATTGCTGCATTTCAGGTCCACCACTTCCACAATGTAAGAATTTGGCTTTTTGGTCTCTGTTGTTCATTCTGTCTGCGTTGACGTCATCTGCACCTAGCATAGGCATTCTATGGCCATTTTTCCAGGGATTTTTGTTTTGGTTTTTTGGGCATTTGTGGGGATTTTGTTGAGTCCGGTGTTACTGTTACTGCTGCAAGTGCTGCTGCTGCTGCTGGAGGAATCACTAGTTGAATTCCTCCTTAGTTGTGTTTTTCTAGGAGTAGAACCACAGGGCACTGAAACTGGGGGTGATTGAGGTTTCTTTTGGGTGGAGGAGGATGCTTGTGATCCTTCTTTCATGGATTCCAATTCTCGGGACATTAAGGACCCAATTGTGCCAGTTGCTCCAACCTTGATAGCATATCCGTTGCCATTGGTGGTTTTCAGGCTTCTGAGAAATCATCTTGTTGTAGCCACAATGAGGGAGATCTAATAAGCTTTATCCTTAATTATGTGCCAGTTTCAGGATTTGACTATTGCAGATATGCTCCATTGGTAAGAATTCTGGTTGGATGAAACATATATATTAGATGAATAAGATGATGAAACATATCAGTTAAAATCCCACTGAATTATAAATTGACACTATGCTTTTGAGAAAAGAAAATACACAAATTTGATCAGTGTTTTTCTCATGATTTTACAAATTTATGCAAGCAGAAACTTGAGATCAATTTATAACTTACAAACAAATGATAGAAAGCAAATAAAAACTTCAGTAGAATGCTTATGAATGCAAAAGCACTTTAAGTCATGTACTAGATTGTGGCAGCACTGATCAGATTTAGATTACAATAGAAACAAAAGATATTCATGAACCATCTAGAGAACATATTAGGAATACCTTGAAACATCTGCTTACTATCATCCAGCAACCCAGTTGGACTTGAAAACGAGAAATTAGGTCAACAAGAATGTAGAATTGGCTAACAAGATGTAAGGGTCTGATTGGATTGAAAAGAAAATAGAGTAAAAAGAAAAGAAATAAGGAAAAATAGAACACCTCTTGTGTTAGGGCTGAACAAAGCAGAACAAACAATAAGCAAATAAAAGAAAATACGTTCCTAACATTCTCTTGTCCTTCATCTCCTCTATTTTCCTCCTGCCACAACTCACCTGCCAGGCTTTGGCAAAATTGAATAATCCTTGAAATGTGTTGAGAGACTTGAGACTATAACTTAACAAGCTATCAAGCTGCAACAGCAAGGGAACAAGGCAAGAAAACCATCACATTTCTCACATTTGGGAAAATTAAACTTTGGTCACCTGCTTTTTATGCTTCCATTATAATTCCTAATACTAGAGTCCTCTAAATAATAGCAAAAATACAGGCTATGATGCCTAAAAATTTATTTGAAACTCGATTAACTAGATGACAGCTAAAACAATCTCTTGCATCTTTACATAACTCAAAAGATCTCGTAGTCCTGATTTGAGATACCATTTGCAAGCAAGGTACACATTCCCCAACCTCCTAAAGCCCAAAACCAAGTATATCCAAATTCTAAGCATTGTAAGAAAGTTTTTTTTTCAAGTTCCTTGAAGAATAGGTTTCACCCCCAGGAATAATACCTCCTTAAAGACCAAAAGCCCCAAAAAGAACTAGGCCAGAAATACCCTGGTGTTTCTATAAGACTGACTTTTCCATTTAAATGTGAATATGATTTTGGCAGCCGAATGGAAAGTGACATAATTGATAAAGGGACTAAAAAAAAAATTATATGCATAACAAAGTTCCTATGTTTCTCTCATTACTCAATATTAAATCAACATGGACAAGATCAGCTTTTGATCTTTTAACAAGAAAATTGAACCTCTTCCCTTCTTGATGTTCCAAAACAATCTAGCTAGCAAAGGCTTCAATATCATGAGAAATAGCTTTCACACTTCCACTGGAGTTTAGAAAACAGACTGAGTGCTTATTTTCCTTTTCCATGCCATTTACCAAACAAGCCTGTAAATTTCTCAGATTCCAAACACCAAGCTTAAAATATGATCAACACAAAAGAAAATTTCCTTCAATTGATCAGTGCATGTGTAAACCATTTTTTATTTCCCATTAAAAAAAAACCAATTTTGTAGAGAAAACATGTCCAAAAACTTCGTCGTTTTGTTAAGATCCTTATCAAAGATCGAACCTTTTCACCAAAGCAACAAAGATCAACCAAACCACAAACACAAAAAACCAATTTTAAGACCCAAAAATACAGTATAAACCTTGAATACAAATCTACACAAAAGAAAACCGAAATAGAAAGAGACAGAGATCTTACAAAGATTGTAGATGCCCCTTCACTTAGAAGTCAGATTGATCTCATCATCCAATGGTTCCAAGTTCAAAACTTGAGAGAAGAATCCAAAGCCATAGTTTGAACTAAGATTGAAAAAGAAAAATAATATATATATATATATATATATAAAGAAAGGGAATAAAGCGACAGTGGGGAGGCTTGAGACTTGAGAGGGTTTGAAAACGAGCACTTCTGCTCTGCGGGGACAGTGAAGAAGTTGCTGCTGAGTCACCATCTGTGGATTACTCTATTCAATGTCTTAACATTGTTACTCCGGAACATTTTATTCAAACCTATGCCAGCACTAAATTCTAAAAATTCAAAACTTTCCAAATTTTCTTTTTATCAAATCAAAACGATTTTTTTTTCCGATAAATCAGTGGTTTATCTATTTTTTTTAAAAAAAAAAATCAAAACGAAACATTACAATCTTGTATCATGAGCTTTTTTTTTCAAAAAATATATTTATTTGTTATAAGTTTTTAAAAGAATTGTGGTTTATTCTTTTTTTAAAATATATATATTATCAATTTTTTAAATATATATATATATATATATATATAAATTTTTTTATATAAAATTAAATAAATCACAATTTTATTAAAAAATAATAATAAAAACAATAAAAATGAAAGGGATACATCATCCATTAGGAGTGGATCCTAACTAGGAATAACTCAAAAATAAAAAATAAAAAAGTCAACTTATACATAAAAAAAAACACAACCAATAGAAAATAATAATAATAATAATGGTTGATAGCACCATCAAATCCTCAACCTTTGAATATTTTAATTAATCTGACTGTTATTTGTTTGAAATTTTAATTAATAAATAGCAAAAATTTTTAATTGAAGTAATATTATAACATTAATTTTTACTTTACACTTTCAAATTAAAATTATAAGTACTTAATTTTTAACACAAATAATTAAAAAAATTCTGAAACTTCAATAATATGAAAGTTCTCATTTCTCCTCTCCAATTAAAAGACCCTTGGGTTTAAAAAGAAATAATTAAGTAAAACAAAAATATTTTAAAAGGTTTAATATATGAATAAATAGTAATTTTTGCAAGTAAATTAGGGAAAATTAAAGCTTATTTTTGGAAACAATAAAAACTTATAATCAATAATTTCGTATTTTTCATATCTATACATTGTTTAATTATTATTATTATTAAATTCAAAGCTAAATATGTATTTTTTTTAGATTCCAAATTAGTGGGAGAAACATGATAACTTAAACAGCACCACAACGTCAAACATGAGATATGATTCATATGAATGCATCTTTCACATCTCAAACCGCGCGAATGGACAGTCACAAACCGGGTCCCACCCAAATCCGGACCCGACTATGAATTTGGGACTTGGTTTTCATTTGAGTCACATGGGAGACAAGTGGACCAGAAGAAAGACTTCTCATGTGAAGGCTATGGTTTGCATTTGAATACCCAATGCCTAGATGTTTCATTGCCTAATTCAATGCCATTGATGACACGTGATCTAGTTATGCATCCATTTCAATCTTTAATAAATAAATATAATAATAAATATAATGTATAAAGTGTTTATGTATGACATTGGTGTGTGTGAGATTGTTTGATTGAAATGGTGTATTATCAACTGACATTAAACATGATAAAAAGATATGAAATGGAAAAGATATATAATAAACATGCATATTTTATTACAGTGTTCCATCTGGAGTATGATCAGATTAATAAGCCTAATTTTCTATGCTTGGCTTACTAATCATTGACTTCATGGTATGCTCTCCTCATCAAGCATGGTTGGCACAGAGGGTATTTTGTAATTTTCTATCATTAATGTAAATATTATATATGTGTGTGTTACGTGGATAAGACCACCTGAAATTGAGACTTGAGAGTGTATATGCTTATGAATCAATTTCCTAAATTTACCTTAAAAATAGTTTTGAATTTTGTTTCAACATAACGTGCAAATAAAGCATTTGTCATTTATTTTCATTGTTTAGTTATTTGGGAAAAACAACAAAAACCAAAAAACTGCCCTCCTTCATATAATAAATGAGAAGGTTGAGATATGCCTTTTTGTGAATAATATAGGCGACATATGGCCTTTTTATGAATATAAGCGATCTTAGCATGATCTTTAGAGCACGGATGTCTGAGTATGGGGAATAGTATATAAATTACGGTGAGCGATGTATGAAACAGGTATGGAGAGCAATGCTTGTTGGGGAGAGATTTCCCACGGCCTCCCACTTACAGCTTTGATTTTATACCTCTTTTAGTCGAGGGTGGGAGCCTACAATATAGTTTTGCTGAAAAACAGATGCAAATTCAAACCTGGATTAAAATATTTCAAATTTAATCAAAAACATTGTTGCACGTCTCTTAAGTTTTAATTAAAATTTTGAGATTGTAATGGGAGCGTCGGAGATCATCCAGCAGCGCCTTATATATTCTCTAATTGTTTTTATATACAAATTATCAATCATGCGATCGTTTGGTTCTTAATCGGTGACAAATTATGTCACTAATCGCATGATTGACCTTAGGAAACCAAATAACCTTTGTCTGTGAAACCTCTATAACAGGTTTAAAAACCATGAAAATTGATATTTTTATTTTCAATACACCATAGATAGATTTTTAAATATATATGATGCATGACATCTTATTATCTTTTTGTCTTTATGCAAAATTGATCACATGTTATTTTGCTTGAAATAAATCAAGTGCTGATACTCACAAGACCACTTTCAAAGAGTCATTCTCAAATATTAAAAATAAGTCTTGATTTTATGTAACTCCTACTCTTTTTGCCTAATAAAAGACCAAGTAAGTCGTTTAGGATTTTCTTTGGCGCAACATTTGCATATAATGTTTGATATAGTTTTTTTCTATTTTACTTTGCTTTTTAGTTATTATTTGTGTTTTTTTCACCTCTACAACCAGTGGATACTTAGTTTTTGTGATTGGCCTATGTCGCTTTTGTCTTTGTTGTCTTTTTTGTTCCAGATTTTTCTCTTCAATAAAGAGTGATTTATCCACATTTATTTATGTATATATATATTTATATCGACAAATCAACACATTCACACATATAAAAAATATTTAGCAATGGTGTAAGAGGAGATTAAGTGATTATTTTGAATCAATATCTACCTTGAAATCTCTATACATACAATAAAACAAGGTAGATATTGATTCAAAATACGCTTCTCAATTGGTTTCCAACAGCTGCAGACAGACACCAGCAAACCCTTAACGATCCATCTCAGAAAATCAAGCGCTCTATTGACTTCTTTAGCGCAAGGGTCTCAAACTCTACTGGTGAGACTGACCACTATGCTCTACAGGAATAGTCGACTCCATCTGGCTTCTATCCCATGTCCCGAGATGCCGACGCTGCCTTCACGTCATGATAGATTTTTATCTTATTTTTATCACTCGAAAAGATTTAACTATATTGTACTTTTGTACCTCCTCACTTCCGGTGAGAGTATTTTCGCATCTTTTATCATGTTTTCTTCTTTCTAAATAAATCAACTGGTTTATCCACTTTTTATAAAAAATAATAATAAACAAGGTAACTTAATTTAGAATATACACACGATAAAAATAATAATCACTGATAATCTCAGTAGTCAACATATGCGCGTCCATAGAATATACACATCGATAACCAAAGACAGGGATGGCAACCTTAGATTCGGAGCATAGAATGCTATTTCCCACCTAATTTCTTTAATTCCTTGATCTATTCCTAACCATCTCAAATCTTGATGAGGATATGCAACCCAAATCCTATATGAACAAAGTATCCTTTTTCAATGGTTACAGTTACTTTTTATTATATATATATATATATATAATATCTGATAATATAAACAAATTCATTTTAGAAAGAACTCAAATTAAATTTCAAAATTCATGTAGGGTGAGAATATATGTGTTTATTGAGCTTGCAGGGTCACATTCCCTATATCTCGCACATATATAACACTTTTTATTAATGTGATTATTGATATATAATTTATATACACATCTAAGCTACATTTATTATAATTTTACTTTAATTGAAAATTAGCATTTTTAATTAATGTTTTCTTTTCCCTCTGTTAAATGATTTTTATGACTCCGCCACAAATATCAAGTTTTATTTCCTAGGCTCGTCCACTAATATCTTTCTCCTGAGACTTTTAGTGGATAATCCACAAATGCATTAAAAAGAAGAACAATACAAAGAACCAAAACAAAAAGAGGGGAGGGATCCACTCGTAATGCAGTACAACATAGCGTAGAAACAGGACCAAAAACAGAACCACAAGAGGTAGGACAAGGCAAGCCACAAAACAAGGCAACTAGAAGGAGAGGGACTCCTCCTAGACTCAGTGACAGACATCGTGAGGCAACGACTAGCCCGAGAAATCATCATCGCATGTTAGGAACCCGCCTCGCATCGACGAAGGACCCGAGAATCGAATGAAGCGCTGCATGACGCTAAATTGACCTCCAACTTGTGCAAGTCTCTAGCTGAGTCACTGATCCACGAGAAAACATGTAACAAATTTTTTAGACATAAGGCAAGCGTAAATCTGCAAGAGATACAAACCGAATTGAAAAACACGCTTATTTCAGCAAGCCAAATCGCTAGACGACCGCCTAGCAACCAACAAACAAGTGGGAGCCTAAGGTCTAAGATCTCAACCCGCTCATCCCAAAGGTCAACACCGGACAAGGGAATCTCCGAAATCAACAAGGGAGCAAGGCGGTGCCAAATCTCCTGAGCCACCGGGCACGTGAAGAAAAGATGGTCACCGACTCAATATTCGAGAAACAATGAAGGCATGTTGCCGTAGAGGAGAAATTGCGATCTCCGCTAAACAACTTTTATCCAGAGTGAGGATCTTTTTATCCCAAGCAAGCCAAGAGAAGACCGAGATTTTACGGACAAAGCACTCGAGGATCAACTGAGTAATTTCTGCATCGCTTTCCGACCGATAAGGAATCTATAAAAGATTTACGACTGACAGCTGCCCACCGCCTCGAGACTTCGATCCCGGTCACCCACCCTAGTGAGGAGGAGAGATTAGATCGGCCTTGATCGAGCGGTCACCGGGCATATCTGAGGAGGAGGTTCAGAGAATCTCTGCTGGTGGCACAAGGGTTGGCGGCAATCGAAACTCACCGCTGACGGATCGGGCGCGCAACCCTTTATCGATTGTGAGTCGAAAAGCGTGGATTCACGTTCGACCCTGCGGTGTAGAAGCGGTATCAAAAGCCTCGAGGTGGTAAGACATACCCGAGAAGCGGTAGCGATGGCGAGACAGCGAGGTTCCACTTTGGGGTCTTTGGGAGAAATAGTT
>NC_052478.1:1120652-1156304 GCF_009730915.1 Dioscorea cayenensis subsp. rotundata
ATTTATTAACAATAATGAAAAAAAGAGACTGTTTTCTTTCTGTTGGGTAACTGGTTCATTAGGCAAGCCCACAAGAAAAAGCCTTGTCATTTGCTATAGACCAACTTTAAAGATTTCGGTCTGGTCTGCATATAAATGACTCAATGTTTTATTTTTTTTCTCATGTGAGATACTAGAAAAAAAAACAATGTAGTACTGTGTTCCACAGCCGTTCCTGTGAAAATGCCCTCATTTTTGTCTCTGGCAAAGTATGAATGAATGGCTGGACTGCCTTGTGTGTGTGTACACTTAGCTGATCACGAAGAAGAGGAGAATGACTTTTGTGATGTGAGTGAAACCAGAGCTAAAAACATTCATATCTCAAAGCCTGCTACTCTGAATAATTTAGCATCCATGTGGCTCCAGTGAGGTCCTTGTTTCATTCCATGCATGAAATTTGTCAAATTTTCTTTATTTTCAATGAATTTTCAATGAATGTGATTTATCTATTACATTGTCAAAATTTCAGACGTTAATGACAATTTATGAGCCGGTCAATCACTAACCTCGGTGCTTTCTGCAGCTGAATATCAATGTCTTTCCGGGAAATTTGTGTTAGTGGACAAAGTAACCCAACAAAAAGTTAGGCTAAGAATTGACACAATAACGACTGCAATATGACGGTTCAATGGGGAAGTATCAAAGAAAATTATGTGCGTGAAAATGACGCCACTTTTGATTCAGAAAGGTCATAAGTTTCTCTCAGCCTTTGAGTTTTGTGAACTAATTGCTTTTAATTGGGCCCTCAAAACACATGATAAAAAGTATAAATAAACACTAAACTTTCTTTTCCATGTAGGGCGACACTTGCATCACAGTCAAGACTCCAACATTTATTGGAAATTACTACAGAAGATTTACACCTATGTTAACGTTTATAAATAAGTATGTCTAATGAAAATGTACTTGACTAACATAATTGAGCATTTTATGATGTGACATACCCTGTTCATTTTGAATTTTAGATTATCATACTAAAAGAATAGAATTGTAATTCTAGATTTCAAAAGATCAATTTCAGAGCATGACTTTCAAGGTTAGACCCAACAAAAGGTCAGAGATCATTAACAAACAAAGGGTCAGAGAATGATCATTTTCTTTGCACCTATATTTCCATGGACTCAATTCTATGTATCTAATGGTGTACAGTACTGCATCTCGGAGAAGAGAAGGTTCCATTTGCTCTCCTTTTCAGTCTTCTTACCTTCTTCTCCGATATTATGTACCTAGCACTTTTGAATTTTCTAGGTACTTTAGTTTTTGATTCTCCAGATGCATCTGAACTTACAGGTCACATGTTCTGACTTCAGATGAAAAGAAAAATCAATATGAAAACTAATACTGAAAGTTCCCAATAATTATCAAGGCTATTCATTGACTTTGTAAGTAACGCAAAAAGATCAAACTTTCTCTATTATAATAAAATTTTATTTTATGATGATAATATGAATTCAAGTGACATTCATATGATCACTAAGATGGATATAATCACAAGCCTATGTTAAACTGAAACAGAAGAGAGTCACTTGAACTGGTGACCAATTGCAAACAGATGAACCACACCAGAGCTACTACATGATCAGAAAAAGCAGCAAATAAAAAGAACACACCATGAAACAGCGCCCAACATGATACTTTTGTCTCTGATATCAGTGATCAAAATCTCATGGAATGTTTTTGATTCTAATCTAAGTCTTCTCATCCATCCTCTGAATCCAAATCTCTGCTATCTTTACAGCAGCGAACTGATAACAGGTCCACGGAATATAACAACCCTGATAAAAAGGAGCACTGAAAGCAATGACACACACCAAGATACCAATTGGCCATGATTCTGGAACAACAATCAGCCAATGCAGCCATCCCAAATGAAAACAGCCATGCATGCAAATGCAACACCAAGTAGATTCATGGATTTTGACAAGTGTTGTACTCTCAATGCATTATCCATCTCTAATCCTCCTGCGTAGATGATTCTGAATGTGGCTATGAGGGAACTACACATTGCAATGCTGTCTGGATTAAGAATACCTTGAAAGGATACTTGTCTGTTAGGACTGCTGCGTCCCTTCGCTGATGGTTGTTATCGCTGAAGTATCCACCTGGCAATGTAAAACCGGCAGTGAACGTGACTGTGGAGATCAACACTGACAGAATTGTTAGATATTTGCAAAATGATAAAATGTTCTTTGTATCTTTTGGCCTGGCGAATCTTTGTGTTATCGTATCATATGCGTGATCCAGTCTTGTGGACTGAATGTAGCTCCATTTTTCTACCAAACATCTGCTGATCACTAACTGCCCACCCTTTTGATATAATGAAAAACCTGAATCAGAGAAAGTAAATTAGCACACATTTTAATGTCTTCTGATCTTTTTCTTGTTTGTAAGGAAAGAGATGGATGCCACTAAAGAAGTAGGCAATGCTCATCTCCATTGATGTCATGGAAAGATCAAGAGGTGTGAGGCCTTCATTGTTCATGACATTTGATTCAACACCCGTTCACTCAGAAGATCATAAACAATCTCTTTCATGCCATTTTACAGCGAGATGCAGTGGCGTGTTCCCATCACAGTCCTTCTGGTTCAAGAGCTTCAAGAGCTTTGGTTTGCAAGACACGCTTCTCATAACCCCTTGTCTGTGATTCAAAACAGCAACATGAACAAAGCTCTCTCCTGAATCTATCATCAACTAGTTCAATGGAGTCAGGACAGAGCTCAAGTAGTCTCCGAAAATCCACACCAACATGACCCATATGCGCAGCAATATGTATGTCAATAGGAGCCATCTTTATCAGGTATATAAGCTGTAGAGGCATCATGCTCTAACAGGATATTTGCCATATGTGAATCACCAGCAGCAGCTACATAATGAAGCGGAATGCTACTGGAATCATCTGCAACCCTGCTCTAATTCTGGCTTCCAATCCAACAACAGCTTAGTGATTTCTGTGAAAGCAAATCATCTTAATAAACAGCGGAAGAGTTAAGCAATCTCATACTAACAATCTAACCATATTATTACCCTTTTGATGTAAAGACATCGGCATGCAAGGGCAGTCCGACCACCAGGACCAGCAAAAGAGCAGGAATAAGATTTCAGCAAAGCTTTGACCATTCTTACCGAAGTTTGCATTACAGCAAAAATAAAGCGGAGAAAAGCCGGAATTATTCACAACAGAAGATAATCCATAGTCCACGGCGATCAGCTTCTCGACCACCAAAAAATGTTTGCCTTGTACCGCATGGTGTAGTACTGTGTCACCATCCAAGTTCCTAGCTCTCAGCAAGCCCTGAAAAGCATGGCCGAAGACTTCCTCTCTTGCAGCATCAATGAGAAAGCATAACATTTGCACTGACCACCCTTTGCACAGCAATGCAGTGGAGTATCAAGCATCGAGTTCACAGAGGCCACCAGGGATTGCTCTAGATTGAAGACCACTTGGGCAAACTTCAGATGGCCGTGTTCGGCAGCAATGTGCGGATTGTGTTTCCTCCAGCTGTGACGCTGAAGATGCTCTCTGATTTTCGGTGTCCGGTGCAGCGTGAATGACTGACCGGACATCTAAATTTAGCTGATCAACAAGAAGAGAAGGGATGATTAGATGGGTGTGAATGTAAGTAGAGTTGAGAATGCTTTCACATCTCCTGAGCTTGCAGCTCTGAATAATTTAGCTCCCATGTGTCTCCGGTGAGGTCCTTGATCCATGGACTGAGGTTCCATTCTGAGAAGATGTGATGAAAAATTTGTAGGCATGCCCGTGTTCCGAAAATGGCAGTGGGGCAGACTAGTCAATAGACTAATAAACTAAGGAAAAGGAGCAGAATAATTCAATAGAACACGTTGATCAAAAGGAGACTCGAATTTTTCCAAGTTTAGTCAATCTTAATTTTTTTTTTTTTTTTGAAATAAATGTGGATAAACCACAACTTATCAATAAAGAGAATAGTGTAATGAGAAGATAAACCTCTCACTTGCTTATAAAGAACTAAGAGCAGCAGAAAAATAAAAAAAACTAAGAGAAAAATGGTGAAGGCGAAGACACTGGTTCTGGCCTCGTGTCCCATTGACCAACAAAAGAAGCAACTACTCCTCAAGGCAAGATTGGAGTCGGGATCCTAGTATTGATTTGAACTTTAGCGCTAAGAAATTAAGAGAGCTTAATTTTCCGTGGGTTTATTAGAAGATGATCGTTCATCAAATAATGTTGAAACCAAGAAAGATATTAGCAATTTTAATAAAAATATTGTAAAGCGGTAAATGTGCTCAATTGAAAAATACTTATTACTTCTGTCAATCCATATATTCCACAAAATCGACGGGAAATGAGGTCCCGAGAGTTCGGTGTTGAGATAAGGATGGAATCGAGAGTGAGTCCAGTGCGGAATCGAATGGGAGGAAGATTTAAGAACGCAAAGTTTGACCAGGAGAGTCCGGATATCGAGAAATCCACATTCGAGGAAAAGATGGATTAAAAGCTTCTCAGGAGAGCTTCGTGGCTGTAGACACCACGTGATATCTGTGGAGTTTTGAATGTTGCACCCGCTTTGCTCTTGAAAGACTATGAAGTAGTCGAGATTTTATCTTCCTGTTGAAGCCGCGAAAAGAGTTTATTTCTGCTGGTGCGACATGATTTCCGAGGTTAATCGGTAGTGATGCGGACTACGCGTTACCACGACTGGCGAATTTATAAAAAGTATCTGGTAATGACAATTTCCACTCTTTCCAGCTGCCTGGAGGTAGGTATCGCGCTATCGGGAGCGATGGGGAATGATCTTCTGTGAAGAGAGGACCGACATATGATGTGGGCGGGAAGCGTAAAAGAATCTCTGGGTTATTAATACGTCGTTGGATGAATCAGTACTAATATTAACCAAGGAGATCTGATGCACTCGACAAAATGTCAGTCGAAAGGGTCACTGCCAAGCAATTGTCCGAAAGACGCCAACTGACGGTCGGACCAAAGAGATGTGTTTTGAAACCATTTACATAATTTTGTTTATGCTTGAGAGCGAAATATGGTAAAAGAGAGGAGTCACTCACTGCAAAAGAAAGATTTATTTCTAGGTGGATTATGCGGATAAGATTCCGCTTGGGCTCTAATCGGAGTAATTGGATTGAAATGAGTTTTCAGCCCAACCACTTCGCCTGCGGATTACAAGTCCAATTTCCACCACCACTTCCTGCAAAGTAAAAGCTTTCATTAAATTTCCGACGTTTGGTTGCGATTCCTCACATTTCATATCGCTGGTAATTCTATTCCAGTAGGCGATCGATCAGTTCCTTTGGAACCCGTGACCGAGGACCTTTTCCATAGAAAACTCTCTTCAGAAATTTGGTCAATATCTTTGATTACCCAAAGCGCAGGAAGTTTGAGCGATTGGTTCAGGAGGTGCGAGGAATAAAACTAATGAAAGAAAACAATTATTAACTTGACTAAGCGCTTGGTCGATGCAAACAAATATAGTAAATTGCTTTCTAACAACAATATTAAAACAATATCTATAGCACAAGCCTCACTGACCTCAACTATAATATAGCTTACAATTTCTATAATATCATAGCTGCTACTGCTTGGTTTATTTGGAAGACTAGATGTGATGCCATATTCAATCATATTACCCCGAGTTATAACTTAATCTCCTGCAGAGCCATCGCTCATGCGAAGGAGTTTTTTTCCAGTGCAAACCTCGCTAAAACGTCTCATTCTCAACAATTTCGAGAGACGAGAATAAAGAGGTAAGAAGAAATAGGATCTCCCTGACGAACACCTCTAGTGGATTTAATCCAAGTGGAAGGTTGGCCATTAATAAAAAAAGAAAAGGAAGTCGAAGAAATGCAGGTCTTGATCCAAGATATCCAAATAGAAGGGAAATTCATCTTCGTAAGAGTGGCAAAAATTGCACTCCAGCTAAGCGTGTCATAAGCTTTCTCCACATCAATCTTGATTAACATCCTAGGGGGGTCTTTACTATCATTTTCCAAAAGAATGAACAACTTCTTTGCAAAAGCAATAATGTTATCGAAGGGACAACGGCCAGAAACAAAACCAGCTAGTTCCTTCCCAATAAGCTTAGGAAGGACAAGCTTAGCCTATTAGCCAAGATTTTAGTGATGATTTTTATAACAAACATCAGGATCTTTCCTCTCTCATTAGATCTACTATCCCTGCCCTTCAATTGGTGCCTTGCTCCCAGTCTTGGCTGGCAATCCAACCATTCACATCATCCCGCAAAACTGGATCACTCCTGCTGCTTTGCTTTGCTGGCTTCTCATGGGGCGAATTTACACACTCCCTCATTATTTCTTCGGGGTCGTGAGCTCGCCAGATATATCATGAAGTGTCTGTTAAATTTTGGCTTTCTGTTTTACGCTAGTTTTTGTTGCTTTGCATCTTTTCTTCACTGCTGTTACTCCTAGTTTCCTGGACTTTGTTATCATTTTCTTAATAAAATCCTTCAGGTATCTTTCTATAAAAAATCTATAGCACAAGAAGGTGAATTTCAAACACAGCTTATAGCACAACAAGTTTTCACACAAATTTGGCGCACAAAATTAATAACAAAATTCAGGGAGGAATATGTTAAAAACCCACTAATTCATCACCGTAACACAAGAAGGTTTCACACAAAGAGATGCGACTGAAAACATAAATAACCAGTTGATACTCATAAAATCTATAGCTAATAAATCCAAACAGATAAAAGGAAACAATGTTTTAGGCTGAACTTCAAAACTGCTAGAAAGGCTATTCGAATGATTTTGGTATATTTCAATCGGAGCCTCACTTGAAGCACTTGGCATCCAAAAGGGCCTCACCCTCAAAGGGTTCCTGATCCTCAATCATGGCATTGACACGTTCTTTCTGAGTCTCATCAGTTATATCAACTTTGGTCCATTCATAAAGTTCCATGTCATAGCACTCGTCGAGCACAAATTGGGGGATCTCCTTTCCACGGAACAGCCACAGGCCCTTCACCTTAAATGGTGGCTGTGAACCAATGACAAGCATCTTCCCAAATGCATACTTGCGAGCCAGATCCATCCGCTGCAAAAATCCACTGACCTTGTTCAAGGTCACAAATGAAACCGTGTTCTCATCATTGTACTTGTAGTTGCAGAACCACAGCGAGTATCCTTCTGGATCATACATCTCCCAAAACCCTGAACATGCGAGAAAAAACACATCAGCCTGGATTGGATTACTAATTCTAATACTTCAGGAAAACATGGAGATTAAAATAAAGTACCTCCAATGGCCACCTCACGGAAGTTAGATTTTGTGTTTGAATAAAGCCTCTTCCACTCATCCAATATCATCTTACTTGGGGGCAACAGGTCAAGTGGATTCTTTTGCCTTTGGTTTTGGTGCCTCTTCTTCATCTTCAGCAACAGCTTCAACTTTTTGGTTTTGCAGGCTCTTTTGGGGGCTTCTTTCTTGGTTTCTTTCTTTGCTTCTTTTGGCTTCGCAGCCTCTTTGGGCTGAGCAGGCTTCTTTTGAGACTGAATAGGACAAACAGATTCAGCCTGCTTTACCTCACCTATCACCTTAAGGAAGTTTGGCTGGTTAACCAAAGTCCAGAAGTATCTTTCAACATGAGGAAACTCTGATGTAAAACTCTTTGTCATCACCCTAGCAAAGCCCACATACAAATTGCATGTCATGATAATATCAGCAAGAGTAATGCTGTGTCCAACCAGGTATGTATTGGCGGCAAGATGAACATTCAAAGCCCCAAGTGCCCTCTTCAAAGCAGCTTTTGCAGCTTCCTCAGCCCTAAACAAAGAAACATCATGTGGGCAAAAGAACTGATAGGGATGACCAGTCAGAGAGAAGAAAGGCACCAAGGTTTCATGTTTTAAACTAACCGGAGGAAGATACGGGAGATATCCAAGCCTTGGATAATACCAGTGTGCAATGCTCTGATCAATCTCAGTCGTTGCAAAAGTCAATCCATTGCTCAATGTGGGCCTGAAACAACATGAACAAGGTGCATGATTAACAGAATACTACTTAAAACAAGAATAATATTCCAATAAATATCTTACATATTCAATTAGTGAGGATCCATGAAGAGGATTGTCAGCCTTTGAACGTACAACTAAAACCAAACAAGAAGCAAATGTCATAAATTTGGAAGAAAAAAAAAATCAGCAGCAGCAGATATGATAACTTCTCATACCATAGCGTGCTATTGCATTGCTCTCAAATACAGGACCATCAGGAGTCTCCAGAACAGGAACCTGAATGAGCAAAAACCCAGTTGGAAGGGGGAAAAAAGAATGCTAGAAGCCTACTCACTGAAATTGACCACCATAAAAGGTTAATACCTTCCCCATGGGGTTCATCTTAATAAATTCAGGAGTTTTATTGGAAACTCCCATTTCAAAATTCTTCACAAGTTCAACCTTGACCCCACTGTACTCAGCTGCTATAAGTGCCTTGAAAGCATTCTTGTTGCCAGTTCCAGCATGCAATACCTACAAAGAAAATAAAATATATAAGAATTGATCATTGTAATATACAAGAAAATGCTCAAGGGTCCATTACAAATCCAATCAAAATCAAACAGAACAGCCATTCTAGATGTCGCTGTGAATATACAATGGAAACCCTCAGTAAAGAGCTGTACAAAATGCCTAATAATATTGCAAAAGTAAACAAGACAATCATAATGATGTAATTGGCAAACAGAAAATTACATCTGACCCTTATTATAACCTGAATTGCAATCCTCCAAACACCTCACTATTAACTAACAAAAAAAAGTTAAATCATGTCCATTTATTTGGGCCAAATCCAATAATAATAGGGGGAAAAAGCAATTGATTGCAACCTATATTTAGAAAACTTCTGTTGGAACAACCTCACTAACAACTAGATATAATGAAAAGAATAGGCCAGAGAGAAGCCAAAAGAGGGGGAAAAACTCTAGCCTATACCAATCAACCAGGACAACATTTATAAAAGTCCATAAAACACAATTTCATAAAAATTCTAGCAAAAAAATCAAAATAGAAAAACAAGCATCGAATCTACCAGGGAAACCACTAACGCAATATCAAAGAAGTTCCAATTGTGTTCAAGAACATATTCGTTCAACATACTCAGAAGTTCCAATCAACATAAATCAAACTTCCATAAATGAATAATTTAGGAAAGAAACACAAAGAAAACACAAAACAAAAGAAAAAGACGTGAACATACTACTCTAAGAATCAAATGTGGGCTGATACACCCACCACATAAACAGCATTGGCACATAAATTAACGAAGAAAAGCACATACATTTACAATCATAACAAACACAAATTGGCCAAATTAAGATTGATTATAGCCGGGCATATTGTTCACCGAATGTGTCAGTGAACACCAATTAAAAAAAAAACACTGAACAACTCCAAACAAAAGAAAATTCAACGATCTAAGTTGCGAACACGCAGGCTCCGAACAAAGAAAGGATGAAAAGAGAAACTGAATCTATACCAGCGCCATGGGATCCGATTATGCTGCTCTCGCGCTTCAACTATTGAATCTGGAAGAAAACACAAAGACAAACCTGAGAAAAAAGAGATCGAAAAGGAGGAAACAAGACTGAATCGAAGGAGAAGAGAAGCGATAGAGTGGAACATACAGCGAGGGAGAGCGAAATCGGCGCCCACGAGCAACTAGGGTTTTCCGCGAAGGAGAAAGAGAGAGTGCCCTCCCAGCAGGTGTTTTATAGTGCAATCCTATTATACTAAACCCCTGGATTTCCCTTTATTCACCAACATGCCACTCGCTCTTTGGATATTAATTTAAGCCTTCGTTTTAATTTTTAAAAATTGAGCATGTATTTAACTATTTATGAGTTGTTTTTATTATTTAGTTGGCGTGTTTTAATAGATAAATTATTTTTTATGATAATTTTATGCAGTAAACTCATAAGACCTGTGCGTTTATATTCAAATGTTTCACTTCTCTCAGAGCTCTTTGCTTTGGAGAAGAAGTACGCCATTCTACTCAGAGACTTCGCTGAAGCACGAGCCATCTCCCATGGTGAAGCTCTCCACTCTCGCATCCTCAAGACAATCCCCAACCCAGACCTCTTCCTCTGTAATAGCCTCATCAACATGTACTCCAAGTGTGGGTTTGTGCAGAATGCTCGCAGGGTGTTTGACGAAATGCCTGAACGAGACGTTATCTCGTGGAACACCATCATTGATGGGTATTTTCTTGCTGAGATGTTTCCATATGTGTTACAGTTCTTTAGGTGCATGTTGCATTCCGGGGTAGCTCTGGATGAATTCAGCTTCACAAGTATTTGTAGGAGTTGCCTTGCTTTGGAGGCCTTTGGTAATGGATTGGCTGTTCATTGTTTGGTGATCAAGTGTGGTTTTGGTGGCAACGCTTTTGTTGCGAATGGGCTTGTTGAAGTTTACGCTAAATGTCACTTCTTGAGAGAATCTTTGAAAGTTTTTGTTGATGTAGAACACAAAGACATTGTCTTGGTTAACACTCTGATTGGTTTGCTTGCGAAAGCTGGGAATTTTGAAGAAGCTTTCTTGATATTCTTGGATAATGTTCTGATTGCATCTATGTGGCCTGAAAGAGCTACTTTTTTGTTAATTTGTTGAGTGGGATTGATCGCTATGAATTTTTTGAGAGAAGGGATGCAAATCCATGGTTTGATAGTGAAGTTTGGGTTTGAGGCCGATGGTGCTGTGGAGAATTCTCTTGTGATGATGTATTCTAGTTGTGATCATGTAGATGAGGGCCTTTTGCTTTGTTGATTCAATCAGGAAGCAAAAAATCCAAGGTCATGGACCACTATGATTAAGGGATACGCAAAACCTCGGATGGTATCAAGAGGCCATTAACACCTTCCTGTGGATTTACTGTGAAGGTAAGATGATAGATAATGTATTATTAGCCTGTGTTCTTAGTGTTGCAGCTGATTATGAGTGCTTGCAAATTGGCAATCAACTTCATGCTACTGTGCTTAAGTTGAAATGTGAATCAAATCCTTATATAGTCCATGCTTTGATTGATATGTATGCAAAGTGTCGGTCTATGGGAGATGCTCTGAAACTGTTTCAACAGATTGGTGGTAATCGGATTCAGCTTTCGTGGACTATAATGATATCTGGTTATGTTCATAATGGATCCTCTGCAAAAGCTCTCCAATTTTTCTACAACATGAACAGAGAAGAAGCCATTTCTGCTGATTCTGTTGCATGTGTCAGTGTTCTCATGGGATGCACTGATTTGCAGGCTATTGATCAAGGTGAACAAGTTCATACTTTTGTGATAAAATCAGGTTATGAAGCTGACATCTTAGTCCAGACTGCATTGTTTTCTCTCTATTCCAACTGTGGTAGCTTGTATGAAACTGCAGGCCTTTTTAGAACAGGGATGAGACATGACCTTGTTTCATGGACTGCGTTACTTTCATCTTATGCAAAGCATGGATATAGTGAAGTAGCTTTATTGTGTCTTGTTAGAATGCTCAAAGATGGGTTCAAACCAAAACCAATTTACTCTGGCAAGTGCTTTAACTGCTGCTTCTAGAGCAACATCAACACAAACTGGGAAGGTACTTCATGCTCTTGTTATAAAAACAGGACTAGACACCAACACTTCTGTTGGTAGTGCTCTTATAGACATGTACTCAAAATGCGGAGACATTGGGAGTGCAATCAGTTACTCAAAGGGTCTTCAAAGTGTGATATTTTCTCATGGAATGCCTTGTTA
This sequence comes from Dioscorea cayenensis subsp. rotundata, assembly GCF_009730915.1. Taxonomy (NCBI): domain Eukaryota; kingdom Viridiplantae; phylum Streptophyta; class Magnoliopsida; order Dioscoreales; family Dioscoreaceae; genus Dioscorea; species Dioscorea cayenensis. The sequence goes on from NC_052478.1 coordinate 1,132,427, forward strand.
ACAGGACATGCTCAGCATGGAAATGTGACTGAGCTTCTGAGCATTTTTGAGGAAATGCTCAATCATGAGCTGAAGCCTGATAGCATTACATTTCTTGCTATTCTTAATGGTTGCAGCCATGGTGGTTTTTGTTGACAAGTTGTTGCACTATTACAACATGATGCAAGATAAGTATGGTATCAGACCAAAAGGTCGAGCACCGCACCTGTGTTGTTGATGCTCTCATTCGTGCTAATCTGTTCAAAAGAGGCAGTAAACTTTATCCAGGGAACCGGGTGCAAAGCTGGTCCTGAAATACTGAGGGTTTTCATCAGTTCTTGTGCAACTGCAGGGCTTGTTCAGTTAGGTTTGGCCGCAGCTGCAAGGATGGTTGTTTCAGGTTTAACCAATAATTCAGCTCATGTGCTGTTGTCTAATCTATATGCACTTGATGAGAAATGGATTGATGCAAGACGGATCAGAGAAGCAGCACAAACCGATCATACATACATCAAAGAAGCTGGTAAGAGTTGGATTTCATGTTAACTTGATATACTAAACATATATCACTATTAAACCAAAGACCATTGTACTCTTCATTGACATGAAAGAAGATCTATTTAACCATAGCCCCACTGTTTGGAATATCCGGATCAGAAACCTAAAACATGTTATAGATTCTGGTTTACATAAAAAGAACAGCGTAGTTTGCACAACAACTGATCTTTAAGAGAGAATTGCTAAGAAGACATCCAATTGATTCACCGATTCTCTGGCTTTAGGACTCCACAGCCTATTTCTTCTGAGAGTTGCTATCAAGCTCATTCTTCAACTGCAACGAGAAATCATCATTCACATCATCATCATCCCAATCATCCTCCCATTGCTGCAAGGTTTCTTTGCCTTCTTTGTCATCCCACTCTGCAAAATTTATGCAAAATGATGCTTACTTATTCCAGCCAACAGATTCAGAGTAGCTACTTGTTTCTGATCATTACTTCTTCATGAAAGCCAATAACAAGAAGTTAAATGGTTGCCAATAAATAATGTTAAGTTGACAGGCTTTGGAAGCCAAGAACATTAGAAATTCAAAATCATCTTCTTAACAAGCATGTGTAAACTATAGATAATTAATACGTATCAATAAAAAAATACCAATTTTTGTGATGTCTAGGTTGTGTACAAACATCAATACAAGATAACCGATATCTCGAACAAGTCATACTCGAGATAACAATTTTTTCTTTTTCTCTTTTTTTTTTTTGACAAAGTGGCGACAAGCACCGTTTTATTTTTTTTTGCATTGTGCACCTTGAGACCTCCTCAATCACAGCAGATAGGAAACACTAGGTCTGTGCCTTAGTTCCTCTCCGGATTACGAAGTGTGTTTGGATTGAGAAAAGAAAATGTGTTTATAACAATTTCACAACTTTTTCCTCCTTCCAATCTTCCAACTTCTCAAACTTTCCTCCATTTCATTGATCCAAAGACTTAAAACCCACATCCAACAATAAATCATCTTAAAAAGATGAACTCCTTCTGTACTGTTGTCCTTTAGTTTTTCAATAAATCGGTGGTTTATCCACATTTACCTCAAAAAAAAAAAAAACCTAATGGAAAATATCTAGAATCTAATTAAGAAGCATAATATCTGAACACATTCCTACTGAGTTTCAAAGGGAACAATTCATGATCTCATACTATGATCACTAAATTGAAAGAAAATAAGCATTTCATGCTGGAAAAATTATCCGGAAAAAAGCAAGATTACCTTCATCTATCTCAAACTCTTCGAACTCGTCATCATCCTCGAAGAGATCGATCTTTGCATCTTCCGACACAGCAGGCTTGTTCTCAGTTGCCATCTCGAACAAGAATCAGCAAACCCTGAAAAGAATCAGAAGAAAAACTCTTGATTTCGGAGAAAATACATGAACCTCGAACTCCGAATTGGATCTAGGGTTTGAAACCCAAAGGAAAAAAAAAAGGATACCTTTTTTCGCGCCGCCCGAAAGCTCTCGATGCGCGCTTCGTTGGGCCCGTGAGACGTTTGAGAGTGACGTAGCGGATTCGGGTATGTGGATATCGGATTCGGGTGCCGAGATTATTGAATTGATATAATATCTATGAGATTAGTAGTTAATGACTTGACTTGAAATTTTTACTTAAATAGTAAGTTATACTCCAAAAGTCTTGATAATTATCTGCGGGGTTTTGTAAAAATTTATATTACTTTTTCTCAAAAAAATTCATATTACTTTTTATAAAAAGCATATATGCTTTGTATGATTTTTAAAGGGTAAATACACTAACATTTATCTTTTTATATGTGAATGTTTGTAAATTAATTGCTGGTATATACATATATATATATATATATGTACTTTTTACAGTGGCGCCTATGCAAAAACAAACTTTTTATACATGTTTACACGCAAATATGAGCTTTATAAGGGTATATATGTAATATATTTGAACATAAATATAAAATTTTCTATCGGGTGCATATATAAATTATGAATTTTCATGCGGGTGTAAAAGTGTAATTGGGAATATGATTCATATGAATGTTTATAGGTTGCGTGCACAAATATAAACTTTTTATAATGAATGGTGGGCGTGTAATATTCATTAAAAATAATTAAACTTTTGATGTGTAGATTTTAGCCCAGCCAAATTCAGATCAAAGTGAAATTATTGTATCTTACCAACAAGATTGTTCCAATCTAAGTAAATGATTTCCGGTTCAAATCGAAGGATTACTGAAAAAAATCTAGCTTTCTATAAAACTCGGCACCTCACCTGAATTGGTTTTAAAAACATACTAGTCTTTCAAAAAAATTGATTGTCAAAAGAAAAACCAAAAAACAAAAATAAATCAAAACCTCTATCAGTTTTTTCCAAAAAAAAAAACAGAAAACCACACTGGATTAAACATTCATAAATGAGAAGGTGCTAACATATCGCAGCTAATGCGCATTGACGTTACTGCACTCACAGAATAAGCCCAACAAAAGTAGAAACATAACCAAAACAACCCTTCAAATACACAATCAGAAAATCATGGATGCATAATATAAGAAATTTGAGTCTTCACTGAGAAGTGCTCGTAATGAATTTTCCTGGTAACAATAGACTGATGAAGAAAAGCTGATAAAACACACATGGTACTGATTAAAAATCACATTGATGCTGTAATGCTGCCAGGAGAATAAGCTGATGAAAAACCTAATATGAGTACCAGTAACCTCTGGCAAAATAATGTAATTCAACATCCAAATTGAAAGTTCGAAACACAACAGAAGACCTTATTCTATCCATAAGGAACTCGTACACCTGCAAGGTAGAGGGCCAAAAACATTGAAGAAAACATTGTGTCCTTATTCATTAGCCCATGAGTCTCAAAGACAAACTGCCATTCATGGTTTCACACATCATAGACAACACTGAACTTCATGATAATTGGGGTTATGAGAATGGCAGTGCCCAGAGCAGCTCCAAATATTCTATGAGAGATTGAATATGTAGCACTTAGCTGCGGCTTCTTTAAGATTAAATTGGGCGATAATGGGCGATTAGAGGTGATGCCTTTTGCCGATTCAGATAGAATGCTGCTAGCATGGAGCGGACGACAACCAAGCGGAGGAACGCTAGTCTGTGATCCCAGGGATCCTGTGACAGAGTTCCGGTTCCTAAGTAGATCAAAAACTGGTGCCAGAGAGAAAGCCTGAGAAAAACAAGCAAAACAATTCAGCTTCAACAACTGAAGAATTCTATACATCAGATACCCTGAACCTTCTAGAAGAACCAAAAAAATAAATGGTTTGAAGCTAAGCATTTACGTATCACCAATCTTAAGAAGTCATTCGCATGAATTTGATACTGTAATGCAGAAGACAGATTAAAGAACATCTATTTTACACTGTTTACTTTAGAAAATGTATATAAACATGATGCAGCAGGTTAAAAGAGTACAACATATCAAAAGCACTTCCATGAATTGAATCAAAAGCAACTTCAATTCTTGAAGACAGTTAAAACCAACAATTCTTCCACAATAGAAAATAAAATAAGTAACTTTAACAAATTATAATTCATTGCACTGTAATGCATGCATCAATTTTTCACTACAAAAATTTCACCAACAGTCCATAGTTATACACCAGCATAATATCATCAATCATGAGATACGCTTTTAATCAGCTAATTTGCCAAAAAGAATTAGTCCTAAAACCAAATTAATTAGCAGGCATATGATAAAAGAAGCCTTGCCTTGCGACCACGGCTATCAATTTATCAAACAAATCAATACTCCTTTCCATCTTTTTTTTCTTTCCCAAAGATTGGTGCTTTTTTAACTATACAAACAGGCAATGAAATGAAGGTTTTTTTATCTCTCAAAAACTTCTTCAGATATCACCATATGATGCTTCATAGAATGCAAAGGCGACAAATTTTTTTTTTAATTTTCTTTCGATGATCACTGGTTCACATATTGAATAAATTGCCGATGAACAAAGGATCAAGACAACAAAGGGCATAGATTTACCTCGAGAAGCAGCAGGCTTTGGATTCAAACGCCATTTCAGCGAGAGATTGAAGGAAAACCCTAGAAAAGAGATCCAAAGTTAGAATTATCAGATCAAAAGAGAGGATTAGGGGATGGAGATGCCCCTACTTGTCCGTCTGAGACGAAGAAAACTCTTGCTGGAATCGGAGAAGAGATCGTGAAATAAGAACCGTTCATAGAACACATATCCCAAGGGACACTTCTCGTACTGGGCCTCGGTTATAGGGAGTTCAGGCCCAAAAACCCTAATCATGGCCCATTGAAATAGACATATATTTTGTATATTTATTTTGATATATCAAAAATATGGAAATAAAAAAAGTGTTTGTTATGAAAATTATACAAAAAAATATATATCTTTTCTGTGGAACCTAAATAGTTTTTATTACCTTAAAAAGTATTTATTTATTGTGTATTTAATTCAATCACCTATTTTTCTAAGTACATATATGTAAGTTTTTATAATATTTTTAAAATTGTTGATTTTAAATATCATCATATGTTTTCAAGAAGAATAATAAAATGATTATTCTACTACTGTGTTCTTTTTTTTAAAAAAAAATTATGAAAATGTTCAAGAAGAAGAATAAAGACGCCCAAAATTGCCAAAAAAATAAAAAGACATAATAACTGGACCCCACTTTTTTAAAAATAAAAGCAAAAAAACCCACATTTGGTGGTCTCTGTAATGAAAAATGTTCATTTTTGAGCAAATGCGATAAAAGTTTATATATATATATATATATATGAATTTTTTATAAAAATATATATAAGGGCCTGTTTGGATGCATAGTAAATTTTTCTGTAGAAATTTTATTCCATAGGATTCAGAAATGATTCCTACGTAATTTACTACAGGAAAAATTCCTACAGAATCAGTGTTTGGATGTGCGCAGGAATTTTTCTATAGGAATTTTTAATTTTTAGAAAATGAAAGCTAGCCGATTAGAGTTTTAAAAACTAGCCGTTGGAGTTTTTAAAAACTAGCCGTTACTAATCTCTCATTTAAAGCCACGACTCTTATGCCTATTTGTAAACTTATCTCTTCATCTTAAAATTTTTACATCTCAAACTCTTTTGTTTTCAATATGGATCCGGATCGATGGAGAAAGCTTAATGAAGATGATGGCGAATTCATGTTACCATTTTACCAAGTTTATTTCCTGTAAGTTCAGAAACTAGGCCTTGTCATACATCAATATGTAGCAGGCGATGCATATGTTCGAGAAATTCGTCAAAGGTCATGACACGCGTTGTAAGCGTGAATTTCAGTATAGACCTCAGTATATTTCAAGCACTTGCTAATTGTTTAAGAGAAAGATTTCTTCTTGAAGCTCAAAAAGGGGTTACTAATCGTGGAACAACTAGCAATGTTCATGTACACTCTCTGCGCCTGCGCTAGTAATCGTGACGTGCGAAACGTTTTCAACATTCGTGAAAGCAGTTGGCCGTTATTTTTAAAAAGTGCTTGAAGCTATTACTACTCTTGCGACTACATATATAGAATTGCCACCAACAACTACATCACCAGTTATCCAGAATAATAGACATTTTTCTCCATATTTCAAGGTTAGATATGAAAATGGAGATGATACATATGAAAAATGATGTCACGTCTTTGAACTCGATCGTGATTGCAGTGCTCGCAAAAGAGATGAAATAGCAATGCAAATGTGGAATGATTCATCAGTAACTATCGTAGAAATGTAACTTAATTGATGTGTAAGTTTTATCGATGTTGTTTTTATTTTGAAATGCAATGATCGATGATGTAACTTTATCAATATTGCTTTATTTATAAAATCCTCTTTCTTGTTATTAGGGAATAAGATAGCCACAAATAATTCAAAAACACCTTGACAAATAAACAAGTATATCTCAAACAAATAAATACATGTCATAAAACATAATGTCTTACATAAAAAGATTCAAGTCATTTAAACATAACGTCTTACATAAAACATAACGTTTACATGTAACTAAATATTAAAAACATAGAGACACATAACATTGTTTTTTAATTAATCATTTGCTTAGAAAGCCACAACACTTTCCAGTTCTTCATTGATGAGACTGAAGAAGATTTCACGATTATCCTTATCTTTAAACAATGTTGTAATTTTAACAAAATCTTCATATGGAAATTGATTACACAACAAATTAAATGCCGCCATGCATTCTCCTATGGTGTACTTCTCCTCTACCATGTTCATTTTCATAGCATCAATATATCTATCCGTCTCAGCTCGACGCATATCTATATATTGTTCTAAGAATGACTCTTGAATGTCGCTTTCGGGTCCTTTTCCTTCTTTGCACTTCATCTCCTAACCTTTGCGACTTTACTACTACATGAGTTTTGGGGTTGTGAAATATTTGGTTGTTGCATGGAGGCTCCACTTTAGTGAAAAATCACGATCCTCTGTCTCTATTTCGGTGTAGAACAATGATTGGATGGGGATCATTTGGAGCGGAATGCTTGGAGATGGAGTGTCCATTGGCACATTTGCATAGTAATCTACATCACGAGGCGTCTTCCTTCCGCATATCTCCACGTGTAATAAATGTACAAATTATTAGAAAAAAATATGAACAAGTTTTTAAAGCAAACATTACTTAAACAACACTTTTTTACCCTCATAAATCTCCTGTAGTGCTGTGAAATATGGAAAGGGTTTTTGATGCCATCTTCTAGCTTCTTTATTTCTCTGAATATTTTGATGAAAATGATTAAGGTAAATTATTGCATAAAGTTTGTAAATTATGTGATAAAAATATATACCTCAAGTAGTGGTGCTCAAACTTCTTGATGGCTTTCGACCATATTTTTTTCATAATCCCATCCAAAGCCACTCAATTCGGTAAACCCTCTGAAGCTTTGTAAATTTTTATCTCTTGCTCTAATGCTTTAACTTGGCACTAACGGTGCATTTTTAAATTAGGAATTTCGTTATCATGTCACGCTAATATTCTATTCCATGCCTCTTTAGTCCATCCATTTTTGTGAGCGGTATGCGAGGAATGTTATAATCACCTAATAATTTTCACTAGATGAGCCCTATGATTTTTCATTCCATTTGGCCCTTGTGTCGGTCTTCTCTTGATTTGCCATCTATACAAAAGCCAACAAAGTCATTTTAATTTTTCTTTTAAATGAACATATCTCTAATCATATAAATGAACATGTTTTACATATTTAAAAAAAATTAAAAATGAATTAATAGCTCAAAGAGATAAAGACAACATCAATAATTGGACAACCTACCACAAAGATAAGTCCAGAAGACCTTCTAATCAACAAAACAAATCAAATAATTAATTAATTAATTAATTAATTAATTAATTAAATTACCAAAAAGGTAAGCAAAAATTTCATTTCTTTTTCAATAACTTTGTGCTATTCTTTTTGTCACGTTTGTTGTTGTTGCTTTTTGAATTTGTTAGTTAGTTTAGACACATGGAGTTATTTAGGGTCTCATATATATTTATAAATACTACATGTAATGGTCAGGGCCAAGCTTATCCAATAAATTATATGTTTTTGAAAAATGTGGATAAACCACAACTTTATTGGATAAATTATATGTTTTGATTCATCTTATATTGAAAGAAATAATAATTAATAAACTGTGGTCACTCTTGATGAGTTACACAATAAGCATTAAATACTCACCAAATCATACATTTCAGAAAACCTAACTAGCCTTTCCATAATATACGTATGTATATTTATCTTTGATGTTGTTGATGAGTCATTATTTATGACAAAAGACATAACATATCAACAACTAAAAACTTGTGCCCTGATTTAGTCAACCCAATCAATAGAGAAAAGACTAGCATTCTACTAACATATGTATATAATTGATGTATAATTCTTGGCAAACTAGCAGACTGCAAAAATACTGTTTGATATTGCAAAAATACAGGTTCTTATAAATTGGAATCATTAATAAATTTAAGAATAACAAACCCTTGTCTGCTTCAGCAGATGGTTACGGAGTTGAAGATGCGAGTTTGGCCCGCAATTTTGCACTCCAACAGTTTACCAGAAAATCTGAGAAAACAAACACTTTTTAACCAACTACTCTGCACTAATAAATCTCAATGTCTCTAGAATTGTATACATGAGGACTGAAGTATCAAACCTGCTCTTTACATGCGATATACTGAGGAGTTTGAATGAAGGAGCAGAGGAGGATGTTGTGAACAACAATGAAGACCATACCATAAATGAGTATCATTTGGTGCATGTGTTTAGAGTACTGTTTTTAAAAGAAAACATTGTAGTTTTAACTATTATCACTTCTCTTCATTGCTTCCATATATATATATATATATATATAAATTAAGTAAACATTTGAGTTAAAATGAGAGATAATTATATATATATATATATATATATATCATGTTCAAGTTAAGAACAAACTTTCATATATGTATATATATTACTATTTCAGCAAAAACTTTTTTATTCATGAAACAAAAGAAGCAAAAAGATCATGAGTTTGTGTTTGAATTCAGTAATACAAGAGGAGATCTTTGAAGTTCGATAGCCATGAAACAAGATGGGAACCATGTCAACAAATAGAGAAACAAAAAAACACAACAAGAACAAAGATGAAGAGTTTGTGTTTGATTTCAGTCATACAAAGCACAAAGATTACAATTTTTGAGATAGATCACAATTAATGACACTAGATGAGAAACAACCAAACAAGCACAAAGATTAAAACTGCGTGTCTGATTTCAATGATTAACAAAAGATTAGAACTTTTGAGTGGATTTTAAATGGCACTGAAATTGAAAACATCTCTCTTGTTCAATTATCTAGAAAGTGTTCCAACAAAACAAGAGAACACGCTCGCCTGTTATCAGTTTATACAAACCCTAAAACACAAACTACAACTCCGAAAAGCATCAACGCATTAAACAAATAATTCCTACATTAAATTGGACGGTAAGCAAAGGGAGGCATACTTTAATAAAAGAATGCCGAGCAGAGAGGCCAGATCCGGAGATTTCTTGAGAGGAACGACAAGATGGGAAGCGTTCCGGGAGCGCTTATGGAGCGTGAGAGATTGGAGCACTAAGAACTGAGGCGTGGTGACCGGAAACGTGGCGGCCAGCCCCAAGCGCTCTACCCCTTCCTTTCTCCGATGGCACAAACACACGATCGCAGCCCCCCAACCCCCAGCCCGAAAAACAAAGGAACCAAAATATTTTGGTTCCTACCTTTTAAAAATTACTATGGAATCCTATGTTTCCATAGTAATTTTTACCCTATAAAAAGAGTTGCACAAACACCCAATCCTACAATATCCTATGTAATACTGAATTCCATAGGAATGAACACAATTCCCTATGGAATTTAGTGCCATCCAAACAGGCCCTAAATAAATAAATAAATTCTGCATTAATATATGCATATTGTCCATAAGATAAATTTAATATAAAATAAATTTATTAATACCAACAAAGTGAGAGTCATTTACTGGTTCATCCGTGCTCACAAGTGAAATCAGAGATATAACATCAATAAATAACACAAACGAACAACAACATAAAACCGGTAAAGACAGTTATCATTATTGGGTTGTCCCCTTACCAATAAAACAAGAAGCCAGTGGCCAAAAACAAAGAGTAGAAGCACTACATCAATTGAACATGGTCACAAGAAGATATGAGCACATGATCATTCAATCCCACCTACCATTCGCAAAGCAAGCATTGAAGTTTGAGGCAGACTCCTACTGCCCCAATAGCCGAAAAATAAAACACAGACTTCTTAGCAACTTCACACTCTAACAATGGCAGCAACATCATCTCCAGTGGAGATTGGCGCACGCGGAACTATTGCATTTCTGGTTTCGAAAGAGATCGAATACTTCCAGAAGCAGAAGCATGGCATAAATCATCAGGAAGGATCACATAAGCAAAAGACAGTGATCGAAGAAGGCGCCTCCACATGCGGGAGTTCCATTGCAACAAAGAGCAAGAAAAAGAAAGCATCAGTTAGCAAAGCATTTTTGCCAAGCATTTGTTCAGCAGTTGACATCAACAATTCTGCCGTCCGAGTGGAAAGAATTGTAGGAATCAGCAATAATAATAGAATGAGGTCGGACGGCAATAAGCTGCCTCAAATCTAGGCAGTGGACTCGGAGAGCTTTGAGAAGCCGAGCTTCTTGAGCCTGCTGCTCATAGGATTGCTGCATTTCAGGTCCACCACTTCCACAATGTAAGAATTTGGCTTTTTTTGGTCTCTGTTGTTCATTCTGTCTGCGTTGACGTCATCTGCACCTAGCATAGGCATTCTATGGCCATTTTTTTCCAGGGATTTTTGTTTTTGGTTTTTGGGCATTTGTGGGGATTTTTGTTGAGTCCGGTGTTACTGTTACTGCTGCTAGTGCTGCTGCTGCTGCCGGAGGAATCACTAGTTGAATTCCTCCTTAGTTGTGTTTTTCTAGGAGTAGAACCACAGGGCACTGAAACTGGGGGTGATTGAGGTTTCTTTTGGGTGGAGGAGGATGCTTGTGATCCTTCTTTCATGGATTCCAATTCTCGGGACATTAAGGACCCAATTGTGCCAGTTGCTCCAACCTTGATAGCATATCCGTTGCCATTGGTGGTTTCAGGCTTCTGAGAAATCATCTTGTTGTAGCCACAATGAGGGAGATCTAATAAGCTTTATCCTTAATTATGTGCCAGTTTCAGGATTTGACTATTGCAGATATGCTCCATTGGTAAGAATTCTGGTTGGATGAAACATATATATTAGATGAATAAGATGATGAAACATATCAGTTAAAATCCCACTGAATTATAAATTGACACTATGCTTTTGAGAAAAGAAAATACACAAATTTGATCAGTGTTTTCTCATGATTTACAAATTTATGCAAGCAGAAACTTGAGATCAATTTATAACTTACAAACAAATGATAGAAAGCAAATAAAACTTCAGTAGAATGCTTATGAATGCAAAAGCACTTTAAGTCATGTACTAGATTGTGGCAGCACTGATCAGATTTAGATTACAATAGAAACAAAGATATTCATGAACCATCTAGAGAACATATTAGGAATACCTTGAAACATCTGCTTACTATCATCCAGCAAACCCAGTTGGACTTGAAAACGAGAAATTAGGGTCAACAAGAATGTAGAATTGGCTAACAAGATGTAAGGGTCTGATTGGATTGAAAGAAAATAGAGTAAAAGAAAAGAAATAAGGAAAATGAACACCTCTTGTGTTAGGGCTGAACAAAGCAGAACAAACAATAAGCAAATAAAAGAAAATACATTCTTAACATTCTCTTGTCCTTCATCTCCTCTATTTTCCTCCTGCCACAACTCACCTGCCAGGCTTTGGCAAAATTGAATAATCCTTGAAATGTGTTGAGAGACTTGAGACTATAACTTAACAAGCTATCAAGCTGCAACAGAAAGGGAACAAGGCAAGAAAACCATCACATTTCTCACATTCGGGAAAATTAAACTTTGGTCACCTGCTTTTTATGCTTCCATTATAATTGCTAATACTAGAGTCCTCTAAAAAAAAGGAAAAAAATACAGGCTATGATGCCTAAAAAAATTTATTTCGAAACCCGATTAACTAGATGACAGCTAAAAACAATCTCTTGCATCTTTACATAACTCAAAAGATCTCGTAGTCCTGGTTTGAGATACCATTTGCAAGCAAGGTACACATTCCCCAACCTCCCTAAAAGCCCAAAACCAAGTATATCCAAATTCTAAGCATTGTAAGAAAGTTTTTCAAGTTCCTTGAAGAATAGGTTTCACCCCCAGGAATAATACCTCCTTAAAGACCAAAAGCCCCAAAAAGAACTAGGCCAGAAATGCCCTGGTGTTTCTATAAGACTGACTTTTCCATTTAAATGTGAATATGATTTTGGCAGCCGAATGGAAAGTGACATAATTGATAAAGGGACTAAAAAAAAAATTATATGCATAACAAAGTTCCTATGTTTCTCTCATTACTCAATATTAAATCAACATGGACAAGATCAGCTTTTGATCTTTTAACAAGAAAATTGAACCTCTTCCCTTCTTGATGTTCCAAAACAATCTAGCTAGCAAAGGCTTCAATATCATGAGAAATAGCTTTCACACTTCCACTGGAGTTTAGAAAACAGACTGATTGCTTATTTTCCTTTTCCATGCCATTTACCAAACAAGCCTGTAAATTTCTCAGATTCCAAACACTAAGCTTAAAACATGATCAACACAAAAGAAAATTTCCTTCAATCGATCAGTGCATGTGTAAACCATTTTTATTTCCCATTAAAAAAAAACCAATTTTGTAGAGAAAACATGTCCAAAAACTTCGTCGTTTTGTTAAGATCCTTATCAAAGATCGAACCTTTTTCACCAAAGCAACAAAAGATCAACCAAACCACAAACACAAAAAAACCATTTATAAGACCCAAAAAAATACAGTATAAACCTTGAATACAAATCTACACAAAAATAAAAACCGAAATAGAAAAGAGACAGAGATCTTACAAAGATTGTAGATGCCCCTTCACTTAGAAGTCAGATTGATCTCATCATCCAATGGTTCCAAGTTCAAAACTTGAGAGAAGAATCCAAAGCCATAGTTTGAACTAAGATTGAAAAAAGAAAAAAATAATATATATATAAAAAAAGAAAGGGAATAAAAGCGACAGTGGGAGGCTTGAGACTTGAGAAGGTTTGAAAACGAGCACTTCTGCGGGGACAGTGAAGCTGCTGCTGAGTCACCATCTATGGATTACACTATTCAATGTCTTAACATTGTTACTCCGGAACATTTTATTCAAACCTATGCCAGCACTAAATTCTAAAAATTCAAAACTTTCCAAATTTTCTTTTCATCAAATCAAAACGATTTTTTTTTTTCGATAAATCAGTGGTTTATTTAAAAAAAAAAAAAATCAAAATGAAACATTGCAATCTTGTATCATGAGCTTTTTTTTCAAAATATATATATATATTTGTTATAAGTTTTTTAAAAAGAATTGTGGTTTATTCTAAAATTTTTTAAATATATATATATATTATTTCTATTTTTTTAATATAAAATTAGATAAATCACAATTTCATTAAAAAAAAAACGTAATAAAAACAATAAAAATGAAAGGGATACATCATCCATTAGGACTTAGGAGTGGATCCTAACTAGGAATAACTCAAAAATAAAAAATAAAAAAGTCAACTTATACATAAAAAAAAACACAAACAATAGAAAATAATAATAATAATAATAATAATAATAATAATAATAGTAATAATAATGGTTGATAGCACCATCAAATCCTCAACCTTTGAATATTTTAATTAATCTGACTGTTATTTGTTTGAAATTTTAATTAATAAATAGCAAAATTTTAATTGAAGTAATAAAAAAAAATTATAGCATTAATTTTTTTTACTTTACACTTTTAAATTAAAATTATAAGTACTTAATTTTTTTAACACAAATAATTAAAAATTCTGAAACTTCAATAATATGAAAGTTCTTTTTTCATTCTCCTCTCCAATTAAAGACCTTGGGTTTAAAAAGAAATAATTAAGTAAAACAAAAATATTTTAAAAGGTTTAATATATGAATAAATAGTAATTTTTGCAAGTAAATTAGGAAAATTAAGCTTATTTTGGAAACAATAAAAACTTATAATCAATAATTTCGTATTTTCATATCTATACATTGTTTAATTATTATTATTATTAAATTCAAAGCTAAATATGTATTTTTTTTAGATTCCAAATTAGTGGGAGAAACATGATAACTTAAACAGCACCACAACGTCAAACAAGAGATATGATTCATATGAATGCATCTTTCACATCTCAAACCGCGCGAATGGACAGTCACAAACCGGGTCCCACCCAAATCCGGACCCGACTATGAATTTGGGACTTGGTTTCATTTGAGTCACATGGGAGACAAGTGGACCAGAAGAAAGACTTCTCATGTGAAGGCTATGGTTTGCATTTGAATACCCAATGCCTAGATGTTTCATTGCCTAATTCAATGCCATTGATGACACGTGATCTAGTTATGCATCCATTTCAATCTTTAATAAATAAATATAATAATAAATATAATGTATAAAGTGTTTATGTATGACATTGGTGTGTGTGAGATTGTTTGATTGAAATGATGTATTATCAACTGACATTAAACATGATAAAAAGATATGAAATGGAAAAGATATATAATAAACATGCATATTTTATTACAGTGTTCCATCTGGAGTATGATCAGATTAATAAGCCTAATTTTCTATGCTTGGCTTACTAATCATTGACTTCATGGTATGCTCTCCTCATCAACCATGGTTGGCACAGAGGGTATTTTGTAATTTTCTATCATTAATGTAAATATTATATATGTGTGTATTACGTGGATAAGACCACCTGAAATTGAGACTTGAGAGAGTGTATATGCTTATGAATCAATTTCCTAAATTTACCTTAAAAATAGTTTTGAATTTTGTTTCAACATAACGTGCAAATAAAGCATTTGTCATTTATTTTCATTGTTTAGTTATTTGGGAAAAACAACAAAAAACAAAAAACTGCCCTCCTTCATATAATAAATGAGAAAGTTGAGATTTTTTATGCCTCTTTTAGTCAAGAATTGGAGCCTTACAATATAGTTTTGCTGAAAAACAGATGCAAATTCAAACCTGGATTAAAATATTTCAAATTTAATCAAAAACATTGTTGCACGTCTGTTTTAATTAAAATTTTGAGATTGTAATGGGAGCGTCGGAGATCATCCGCGCGCCTTATATTTTCTAATTGTTTTATATACAAATTATCAATCATGCGATGCTGGTTCTTAATCAGTGACAAATTATGTCACTAATCATGATTGACCTTAGGAAACCAAATAACCTTTGTCTGTGAAACCTCTATAACAGGTTTAAAAAAAAAACATGAAATTGATTTTTTTTTATTTTTATTTTTTTCAATACACCATAGATAGATTTTTAAATATATATGATGCATGACATCTTATTATCTTTTGTCTTTATGCAAAATTGATCACATGTTATTTGCTTAAATAAATCAAGTGCTGATACTCACAAGACCACTTTCAAAGAGTCATTCTCAAATATTAAAATAAGTCTTGATTTTATGTAACTCCTACTCTTTTTGCCTAATAAAAGACCAAGTAAGTCGTTTAGGGATTTTCTTTGGCGCAACATTTGCATATAATGTTTGATATAGTTTTTCTATTTTACTTTCTGCTTTTTTTAGTTATTATTTGTGTTTTTTCACCTCTACAACCAGTGGATACTTAGTTTTTTTGTATTGGCCTATGTCGCTTTTGTCTTTGTTGTCTTTTTTGTTCCGGATTTTTCTCTTCAATAAAGAGTGATTTATCCACATTTATTTATGTATATATATATTTATATTGACAAATCAACACATTCACACATATAAAAATATTTAGCAATGGTGTAAGAGGAGATTAAAGTGATTATTTTGAATCAATATCTACCTTGAAATCTCTATGCATACAATAAAACAAGGTAGTTATTGATTCAAAATACGCTCTCAATTGGTTTTCCAACAGTGCAGACGGAGACACAGCAAACCCTTAACGATTCATCTCAGAAAATCAAGCGCTCTGTTGACTTCTTCAGCGCAAGGGTCTCAAACTCTACTGGTGAGGCCCGACCACTATGCTCTGCAGGGAATAGTCGACCCATCTGCTTCTTCAGTCGAGGGCTCGAGATCTTGGGGCCAGTGCCTTCCGCATGATTAGATTTTTTTATCTTATTTTTATCACTCAGCATTTAACTATATTGTACTTTGTACCTCCTCATTTCTGGTGAGAGTATTTGCATCTTTGTCATGTTTTCTTCTTTCTAAATAAATCAATGGTTTATCCACTTTTTATAAAAAAAAAAATAATAATAAAACAAGGTAACTTAATTTAGATCCAAGTCTCTCAAACATGATCACTTAATCACTGATAATCTCGTGCCAACATATGCGCGTCCATAGAATATACACACGATAACCAAGACAGGGATGGCAACCTTAGATTCGGAGCATAGAATGCTATTTCCCACCTAATTCTTTAATTCTTGATCTATTCCTAACCATCTCAAATCTTGATGAGGATATGCAACCCAAATCCTATATGAACAAAGTATCCTTTTTCAATGGTTACAGTTACTTTTTTTAAAAAAATTATATATATATATATATATATATAATATCTGATAATATATACAAATTCATTTTAGAAAGAACTCAAATTAAATTTCAAAATTCATGTAGGGTGAGAATATATGTGTTTATTGAGCTTGCGGTCACATTCTATATCTGTGCACATATATAACACTTTTTATTAATGTGATTATTGATATATAATTTATATACACATCTAAGCTACATTTATTATAATTTTTACTTTAATTGAAAATTAGCATTTTTTTAATTAATGTTTTTCTTTTTCCCTCTGTTAAATGATTTTTATGACTCCGCCACAAATATCAAGTTTTATTTCCTAGGCTCGTCCACTAATATCTTCTCTGTAGACTTTTTTTTTTTAAAAAAAAATAAGTGGATAAACCACAAATGCATTAAAAAGAAGAACAATACAAAGAACCAAAACAAAAGAGGGGGAGGGGATCCACCCAGAACAGACAACATAGCAGAGAAACAGACCAAAAAACAGAACCACAAGAGGTAGGACAAGGCAAGCCACAAAACAAGGCAACTAGAAGGAGAGAGGGACTCCTCCTAGACTAGACAGCACATCAGTAGTAACGACTAGCCTGAGAAATCATCATGCACGTTAGGAACCTACTCCTCATTGGACGAAGGACCTGAGAACTGAATGAAGCGCTTGACCGCAGAAATTGACTCCTCCAACTTGTGCAAGTCTCTAGCCGGAGCCGCTGGGATCCACGAGAGAAACATGTAACAAATTTTTCGGACATAAAGGCAAGCCTGATCTCGCTGAGAGATACAAACTGAATTGAAAACACAGTTATTTCTAGCAAGCCAAATCTGCCAAATGACTGCTCTAGCAACCAACAAACAAGGGAGCCTAAGGGGGGCCTAAGATCTCTAACCCAGTCATCCCAAAGGTCAACACTCGGACAAGGGGATCTCGGAAATCAAATAAAAGGAGCAAGGCGGTGCCAAATCTCTGAGCCACGGGCACGTGAAGAAAAGATGGTCACCGACTCAATATCCGAGAAACAATGAAGGCATGTTGCCGTAGAGGAGAAATTGCATCTCCTGCTAAGCGAGCTTATCCGAGTGAGGATCTTTTTTTATCCCAAGCAAGCCAGAGAAGACCGAGATTTTTACGGGGACAAAGCACTCGAGGATCAGCGGAGTAATTTTTGCATCGCTTTCCCGGTCGATAAGGAATCTATAAAAAGATTTAACAGTGAAAGAGCCGTCCACCGTCAGCTTCCAGGACTTCTGATCCTGGTCACCCACCCTAGAGGAGGAGGAGAGATTAGATCCGGCGCAATCGATGAGGCAGGGTCCCGAGGGCATATCCCACGAGAGGAGGTTACCGAGAATCTCCTTAACGGTGGCACAAGAGTTGGCAGCCAATCGAAACTCTTCACCCCAACGGAATCTGGGCGCGCAACCCTTTATCCAATTGTCGAGTCAGAAAAGCGTGGATTCACCGTTCACGACCACAGACCGAAGGCATGCGCTAAAAGCCTCCAGGGACTGGTAAAGACCTTGCCAGAAGAAAGAGCAACGACGATGGCGAGACAAAGACAGGTTCCACCTGGGGTGCTGGGAGAAATAGTTATGCAGAACAGGTGCCAGACCACACCAAGACGGGTTTATTAGAACTTTCCACCACCATTTCCCAAGCAGGGCGCTGTTAAATTCTACAAGATTGATAATACCCCAACCACCTTGCTCATGAGGGAGGCACAATCTCTACTAACTGACAAGACGACTGTCACACCCACCCCTTCTACCGAGGTAAATGTGGCACCCATCAGTTAAAATTCCCTTTTAACCGAAACCGACACCTGCTTTTTAAACAAAAAGCGGACTCTACAAATCACAATTTACAATTTTTCACCAAGTACATGTTCAAATACATAAATACTGATAAATATAATTACTCTAATTTTGCGGGTACTAACCGCTACTAAGGTCATGACACCAATAACAAGAAAAAAAGAAATGAGGGACCCACTGCGGTCCCTGGGACTCGAACCACGACTCGTTCTAAACCCGATCGGGTAATCTAGGTTCCCTGCTCCCCTGCAGCTCTGACGACATTCGAGTTGGTCAGTAGTGGCTTAATAATTCCAAATACTTAAATACAGTGTATATAAAGTATATAAATACCAATTTCTCAAATAATTTTCCAACTTTTCCAAAATACCAGAATTCTAGCAAAATACATTTTTAAAGAACTTTTGAAACATAAATTCATCATAAATCAATGTCAAAATAACTAATAATATAAAACCATTCTCAAATCCATAGCCTGAAAACTCTCCCACAGCCAGCCGTCAGCGACTAGGGTTGGGAGCCGTCGAGATCTTCGTAACCTTGACGTTGGCCCACCCGATCCCGTGTGGTGACTCGGGATCCCGATGTATCATCCAATCAAGGCTCTACGCTCCCACCTGATCTGGACAAATCAACACCCAAGTCCACCACGCAACCTCTAAAGGTCGGCCCGTGGGAACCCACTATCTGCATGAGTCGGGCTTTTAGCCAGCCGTCACCATCCAAAACCAACATGTAGATCGCAAATGAACAATACAAACTCGTATAAATCATAACATATGGTCCTTATCCAGGACAAACATTCAGCGATCGATACATGCATAATACCGAGTAAAGTCCAAATACAAAATACCATTCCTATGCCAGGGAATGAAAAACCCGATCCCACAAATATTGTCGGGTAAAATATTTTTAATACACGCACATGATTTCATCAAATCATTCCAAATCAAAGCATATATAACCATCCAAAAATAAATTCATGAACCGAATAATTAAATCACATATACATGTATTTATACTATTTATAAATACAGTATAATTATACTGAAATTGATGTATCAATACGATTGTCGGGGAACATCAACGGCAAATAAATATACGTATACCTCAACATTATCACCCTAATTAAACATGATAAAAAGAAATACTTAAACAATTATTTTTCAAAATACTAGCCATTAAATAATTATTTCAAAAATAATAATAATTAATCAATTATTTAAAATAATAGCCACTACCAACTCACTCCCGGTGTCCTTGGGTTCCTTCTAGACACTGGAACTCCCTCCCAAGACCGAACAACACCCTAGATGAATAATATAATAAAAAAATAAATAATATATTTAAACTCAAAAAGAAAAATACAAAAAAATAATAATCAATTCTCTATTGGGCCCACTCACTCCAATCGGTTAAAAATCCGACATTGCATAATCAAACTGGCTTTCAATTGCACTTAAACCAACTCAATTTAGACTAAACACGCTAAACCAATCTGAACCAATCTCAATTCCATTGAACCAAGCTCAATTGTACTGAACCAAACTCAATCAAACTGAACCAGCTTGAACCAACTCAATTTTTTATTCAAAAATCCTTTGAACCAACTTGGTTCAGTCCAAAACCCTTAACCCAAATCAACTGAACCAAACCCAAACCATCTCAACCCTGATTTGATCAAGCTCCCAACTCAACCAAATTAATTCAACTCAATCAATTCAATGCAACTTGGTTTGATCCAACCAATTCAACTTGGCTAACTCAACCCATTTCAATCTAACCATTATCATTAACCTCCTAATCATCATAATCATCAATTTAATTAACTAAACCAAAATTTTTAATCTCGGTGCTACATGAACGCTACGATAGATTCCGTGATCTCATCCCCATTTTCAAGCAATTTCATCACGTTTACTAAAAGTTTTTTTCAAAAGTAATTTCAATCAAACAATCATCCGACAATAATCTAACATGATTTCAGAGACTTAAATCCAAGTCAAACCTCACTAAAAACATGTTAAATTCGACGTTGTTGCTCGAGCTTTTTAACTAAAATTTATATATCATTCAAACCAAAAATAACCCTTACAAAGGGACTCCGTGAACCTCTCCCACTGATCTCAAAGTCTTTCTCTTTAAAAACCTCTAATTTCTCTCAGTTTTCTTCATTTTAACTCTCAGGGTTCATGCAGCAGAAATGGTGGAGAAGAAGATGAACAACACTCAAGTTTCTGAGATTTTTTTCTCCAAATTTAACTTTCAGCCGAAATTTACATTTAGTCCCTCAAAACATAATTCCTTACAAAACAGTCCCTGAAAAACTCATGAATGGTCCCTGAATTACAAAATAGTATTCTCAAAAGATCCTTCTAAATTATCCAATGGTCCTTGGATTATAGTACAACATTTCAAAAAGATCCCTTCCATCTTACCTTTCAGTCCTTGGATGCCAGAAACATTTTATATCAATCCTTTTTCTATTACTCTTTAACCCAAAATCTTTTATAAACTTTTACACTTAGGTCCTTGTTATTTCCACTTGGGGTTTCTCAACAGCAGATTACTCTGTAGAAAAAAATTCTTCATGGCCCTTAGTAGTACTACACGAATATATTTTTCCAACGGTATCGAAGGTTGAGGGGTATTCTGATCCTTACATAAGAAAATTTGGTCTCGAAATTTCCTTGGCATACGTCAATCGATATCGGCTGAATTTCATTACTTGTTCGAGACACATTCTCTTGTTCAAATCACTGTCTGATGAAATAACATATCTTGTAAAAGGATGTCCAGTGTCTGTCGATGATCGAAAGTGAACTGATTCCTCTTATACGGTGTTATACGTCGCTCTGACACTCTTTCCGATGTGTTACTACGGCTTCCTCACTTCGAGAAAACTCATCTGATAAAATAATCTTGTTTTCCACAGTCCAGGAAGAAAAGCGACTGCTTATTCTGATAGTAGGAATCGTCGTCTTTATGACACGTAGAATACAGACATCTCAAACCCTTGTGACGATAATGCGCAGTTATCTGCTCACTACAGTCCTCTAGTGCATTCAGGAACCCTCGTCCACTTGTCTCTAGGTTTCGACTCGATTCGACCTTTCCGGTTCCATTGCTAACATTTGTTGCGCGTGGTTAAGGGCTGGCGTAGGCGTCGTCGCTCATCTTGGTGCAAATGAGCTCCTCGGAAACTCCGTACCTCAGCTACTCGATTACTGGCGTGCTGGCTCTGCGTCTAGGTGAAAGCGTTCCATGTCAGATGTTCCTACGACGAGCTGACTATGCAGCCAATTTATAGGGTCTGCGTGCTGGCAAGTTTACCCGCATGTGAGACTTGTGGAGGGCGTAGCTTATCGAGTCGTTCACATGACTACTGGTTACAGGGTCTGATAATAGATTCTAGAAGATCTTTGAAAGCGTGGTGAAATTTGTATGACGTGATATGGGTTTCACGTCTCTGCCTTCTCTCATTCGTTCCTCGTCTGTCCTTCTCACATTCCTCGATCCTATTTCCTACATTTCTTCTTATACTCTACTTGCTCTTGGGAAATATCTCTCTTCTCTTTCTGTTATACATGGAGGTCCTCAAGTCCTCGGTCGTCTCGACGCCTTGGTTTCGATTACTCCAAAAAGTCATGAGGCGCTCCGATTCACATGATGAGAAATCCTGATCCGTTCTCACTCTGTTTAAAACCGTCGATAAACTGCACTTAGAGACTGGCCGTTCGTCATTAGTCGCGGAGCAAATCGAGCTTTCGAATCAGTGGCACATCATAACACAGCTTTTGAGATCATGTGAGAAAGGTGATAAAGAGGCTACAAAGTTACTCAGGGCTAATCTCCATATCTGCTTATAGCACGGTATGTCCAGAGTATCTTTCGGAAATCAAGCTACTGCAATCCATCGTGTGCCCGGTCAAAATGGAAGAGGGCTCTCAAAATCGCCACTTCTTTAGCGAGCTTTGAGTTAACTTATTTTGGATGAAAAACTAGAATCGATAAATATACTCTCGACTGGTGATCGGGATCACGTGCTACGCTGGGCTCTCTGCCCTACAAGTCATCAAAGTCGCTCAGTCAGCTCGTCAATTCTAGATGCGCACAAGCTTAGGTTTTAACGCTTTGATTGGATGTATTAATTCTAAGGCAACTCTCACAGGTGTCACTCTGGCCATGCAATCCCGTACTGATGACACTTGCACGTGTCAGACGCGGCTGAGAAAGCTTAGGCTCGCGATCCACGACCCGTGATGCTGCACAACCGGGATATCCTCGACCTGACATTTCGATGCCCAAGAGTGTCGCGCCCTTACCAGGAGTGATATGCTGGCACGATCAGTTAAAATTCGCTTTTAAGCTGGAAGCGGCCTACTGTTTTTAAACAAAAGCGGGACTGCGAATCCATGATGCTGATTTTCGCATATGCAGTACGTATGAGTCGTACGTCTGATAAATATAATTCTTTCTAATTTGCGAGTCTGCCAGCCTTTCTGAGAGTCGTGACTTTACCAATAACGAGAGAAATGGGGACCAGCTGCAGGTCCTGGGTGAACCTGACTCGTTCTAAACCAGTCGGGTGATCCCAAGTTCCACGCTCACTGCCTGACTCCAGTGGGTTGGTCGCAGTGACAGCTAATTCGAATGCCGTCTGATCGGTATTATATAGTGCTATATAAATCACCAAATTTCTCGGTAATTTTTCTACGACTTTTCCAAAATACGAGTCACAGCAATACGTCAAAGAACTTTTGGAGCAAGTTAAATCATGCGTACGTCGATGCTCCAGGAAGCCTTCAGCCATGTAAAACCGTTTCTCAAAGTCCTGCGCACGAAACTCTGCAAAACAGCCGTCAGCGACTCCAGGTTGGGATGATCGAATCTTCGTAGCGGCAGCGTTGGCAGCCGGTCCAGATGTGTGGTGACTCACGGGATCGGATGCCATGATCGATCTGAGGCTCTGCTCGCTCTGGGTCTGCAGACCAATCAGCGTCCCAGTCCGCGCGCGCTACGCGGCGGGGTGGGACCCGCTCTGCGGTGTAGTGATCGACTTTGTGCCGCCGTCAATGCAAAGTCGAGCCGTACGTGGATCACCGTGACATTCTGTGTGGTCATAGCTCGCGCAACA
This sequence comes from Dioscorea cayenensis subsp. rotundata, assembly GCF_009730915.1. Classification (NCBI taxonomy): domain Eukaryota; kingdom Viridiplantae; phylum Streptophyta; class Magnoliopsida; order Dioscoreales; family Dioscoreaceae; genus Dioscorea; species Dioscorea cayenensis. Next base: position 1,156,141 of record NC_052478.1, read on the forward strand.
TATGGTCCTTATCGGAATGACGATTCGACTGCAATCTGATACGCTATCATAATGCCGGTGAAAGTCAAATCCCAATCTGGTTCTGTCTGGGAATGAAAAGGCGAGTCCTGGTATTGCTGGGTAAAATGTGTACTAGCAGCAGATTTCTGATCGTTCCAAATCAA